>NC_054701.1:35611322-35652310 GCF_016097555.1 Gigantopelta aegis | reverse complement strand
GCATCTCCTTCGGTACTGTCCCGTGACAATGATAATTGCCGCCAGTGTATATCACAGGACGGCTGGAAGCCCACCATGGCCTTATATAACCTCCTTCCTCCGAGATACGGTCCGACCGCATACTACCTTGACCAAAAAATTGACATTCGGCTGACATACACATGTCACCACGTGTGTGCTGTCCTAACCGCCTGACATAGCTGCTACCAAATATAGCCACCTTCTCCATGTTAAAACAAGTAACTGGCAACAGGCAAATCATTTTGCGTGCCCCTATCCACTAAGGTTCAGACACGCCCACCCCGGATTCAGCCTCTTACTTCGCCAGTGACCGACTCCGGGGCGGGAGGGGGGGGGGGGAGTGTGTGAGAGAGATGAAGGTGACCATTTTTAATAGTGTGGTAGGACCACTTAAAAACGGGATCACAAAGTTAAAATAATTTGGGGTCTATCATTACATATGTTTATTTATTATATTAATATAGTAGCACCATAATTAGAATTAAACCTATAACATTCTATTATTTTATAATAATTATGATTAGTAGGTGCACAATTATAATTAAATTTTCAATCGGGCAGTTCAAAAGTAATATGTACTATAATTATATATTTACAATAATAGTATTTTATACATATATATATATTATATATATATATATATATATTTTTTTGTTATATAACATTTGATAGCCCTGGAGGAAAAGGATTCGCAAGGGGGGAACCCAGCGTCACCGAGCAGTCCGGCGCTCCAACAGGCGCGGGGGGCCCAATAAGGTAAGTCCGGATTTCCATGGGGGGGGTTGGGGGCGTTCCGGGCGGGTGGGGGAGGCCTCCTAACAGGCATCCCTACCGGCCCAAACCGCCAACGCCCTATCGCACCCAAATATGCACCCTACCACGGCGTCCCCCCCCCATCCCGCCGCCCCCCCCCCCCAGGTTATCCATAGAACACAGATGGGCCGTAATTAGATGAGATGAATGGTATGAATATAATGATATATGAGAATAAACCCGCGAGCCGCCGTCTGGTGTGGTTGTGAAACGTATATATGTCGTTGTTGTTGTTTGATTAACAAGTGGATTGATCCAGTTCTTAGAGTGAGGTGCCCTCGCCGTTCTCCTCAAGCATTCGTGAGCTCTACACCCAAAAGGGTGCGCCACCTAAACGGATGACAAATGTCATTGCTATATAATCCTCGTGTCCACCCAAGTAACCACTTTATTCGTTAAGTGGGTGGCTCCGAGTACCGGTCAGGTTTTGTTTGTTTGTATATATAACAATTGACCGATCAAATTAATACCGTTAAAACCTGTTTGATAATTAAAAAGAACGGTACATGTAAATTAAAAATAATAATATTTAAAATGCTAAGAGGGAGGATTTAACAACTAATAACTAAATTTATTATAACAATTAATTAAAAATATAATAACTATACCATAATTAATTAAAAACTAAAAGACATTCACACCCAGCCATATATTCCGCCTGTGAAGGGCGGCACAGACACTGCCAGGTGTATGCGCCGCCAAGTCACGGCGGAAAAAAACAACATTCACGCAACCACTCTCACACTAGGTTCAGTTTACACTTTTTCTTGGCCAGCTATAGGCGCGGACCAAATAGAGGACATTTATAACGGGACCGGGTTCTAATTGGTCAGAACCCGGGCCCAGAGAGCCAATCGCCCCAGCACCCAATAAATAATCATTCCAGTAAAGATAACAGTGAAGAGTAGATGTGCTAGCAGCGGCCAGCAGAGAAAGAAGAAGAGTGGAGCGAAAGTTTCCATACGGTTAAGATGTGGGAAGTAATAGAGGGTACCGGACAGGATAATGTCCCAAGGCTACCCACGGCAAGACCCGGCTCTCCGGATATCACCGAATGGCACCTCGGGAACACTCGTGAGCGGCATTCAGCAGTTAAGACAGAAGAAAGAATACACAGTGTGTGTTAGAAGTGAACCGGATCGATATTCGACACTCAGTATGGAAGGGTGCGTTGCGATTGGCTGAATCTCGATCCCTAGTCGGAGCCGTTTGAGATTGAAAAAAAAAAAGAGCCAGTGTTAAAGAAACAACAGGCGGGAAATTAAGCAGATTCTGCGATTGGCTGGATTTTCGATTCCCTCTCTGGAAAAAAAAGAAAGAAAGGAATGTGGATGTTACACTCTCCAGCCAATCGCCAAACATGTGTGATGAAGATTAGTGTGTATAGGCTGTTCGGTGTTTCTAAAATTGTTTAAAAGGAAAAAGAGGTTTATTAATATAATTAATTGAAAAAGGAAATAAGCATTTATAATTAAAAAAGAGTTAAAATATTATATGTAAAAGGAAGGTTATTCGGTTTGTCCACGGGAGGGTAAGGCCAGCGCCGTTACCACCGTGGACAAGGTTTGCCACCAGCCAACTGTCCGCCGCTGTAAGGTGAGTTTAGAGTTTTAGCAGGCTCCTGATTGAGTGTAGAATTATAGTCCTCGGACCGCTCTCGACCAAATTTACTTGGTTACCATTTTATGTGCCAGCTACTTATTATATATTTATTTTAGTGTCTTTTACAAAGTTTAAAATAGCCCGTTCCACCTCCTGTTTGAGAGCGGGGGGGGGGGGGGGGGGGGGGGGGGGGGGGGGGTTAAATATTTTAACCGGGTTAAATTTAATTTTACATTTATCCATTATTGTTTTAAGAATATTTCTTTCCTTAGTATATTTTTTACAATAAAAAAGGAAATGTCTTACATTATCTAATTTTTTACAGATAGCACAGAGTGCCGTGTTACTTTTTTTAATTTTAAATTGGGTGTCGTTCAGACCAAAAACAACACCAAGGCGCAGTTTAGTAATAATTTTTTCGGTTTTAACATTTAAATAGGTAGGTCTTTTCGAATTAACTTTAGGTTTGATTAGATAGTGCCATAGTCTTGTTTTAATATTCCATTCAGTTTGCCAGAAATTAAGAAATTTTTTATGGGCTATGGCCATAGTTTCATTAAGATTAATATTGATATTAATTTCAATTTTATCTATGTCTAGGGCTTTTTTAGCTAGTAGATCTGCGTTTTCGTTGCCAGAAATGCCGACATGAGCAGGGACCCATTCCAAAGTTATAAATAACCCTTTGCTGTTGTTATAATTAATCATATTTATAATTTGCTTAATTAGATAAGAACTCTTGAATTTTAGGTTCTGGAGAGCTTGTAATGAGCTCAGGGAGTCGGATAGTATAAGAAATTTTTGAGGGGTCGAATAATTAGTGATATTAGTAAGAATCCACTTGAGCGCAGAGTAGATGGCCATCAGTTCAGTAGTAAATACCGAAACGTGGTCAGTCACTCTGGCGTGGTGGGAGCTAGAAATGCTAGGCCTGACACAGAAGGCCATGCCTGCTTTACCAGAAAGTGGGTCCTTGGAGCCATCTGTGTATATATGGATATAGTCAGAATAATAATCATTTAAAGCTGCTCTAAATATTATATTTTTAAATGGTTCAAATTCTGTTTTTAAAATTTCCTTTCTTAGGAGCAAAGGGACATTCGGCGGTTTAATTAACCAGGGTGGCACCAAGGGGGGAGAATATTTATCCAGATTAATATCCAAGAGTTCTAAATTAGACGCCATTCTGTTATCAAAATTAACTGCAGAATTAATATTAATGTGTAAATAGTCATCATTATTCGGTTTAATAGTTGCTACAGGATTTAGTGGTACTAGATATTTAGCTTTAAACCAGTGTTTAAGACAAAGCTGGGTGCGCCTAACACTAAGAGGGAGAATGTTTAGCTCCACACGCAGACTGTCATTTGGTGTGCCCGGGGAGATTTTGGTTATAATTCTAAGCCCTTTGTTGTATATTGATTCTAACTTATCCAGCTGGGAAGGTGATGCACAGCAGAAGGCTTGGGCACCATATTGTAACCTGGAGACGATAAATGCTTCGAAAATCATTAAAAGAGTATGTCTGTCAGCCCCCCATTTGGTTGCAGATATAACTCTAAGTAAATTAATATAATTATTGCATTTTTTAACTACGTCTTTTATATGTTCATTAAAAGATAGTGCTGGGTCAAAAATGACTCCCAGAAATTTAACTGACATTACCTGAGCTATGGGATGATTATCTAGTGTTAAATTAAGTTTATACCATCTCTTAAAGTTATTATTAGTAAAAAGAATAGCAGAGGTTTTCGATCTTGAGATGGTAACACCCCAGGTTTCAGCCCAATTTTGAAGTATATCTATATCTTTTTGAATATCTATTTTAATCTTTTCTATACACTTTCCAGATCGCCAAAAAGCTGTGTCATCAGCAAATAGACCAATACTAAGCTTAGTGTCCTCATTGGACGAGCCAGTGAGGGCAGTAGCTAGATCATTAATAAAAATACTGAAAAGTGTTGGGGCTATTACAGATCCCTGGGGTATGCCGTTCTCAAGGTTTAGAATATCAGAAAATGTTTCAGTAACATTAACAGTAAAAGATCTGTTGTTAATAAAACGTTCAATAAATGCAAACATAGGCCCTCTAATGCCCATGTTATACACTTTAATTAGTAACCCGTGTCGCCAAACCATATCATAAGCCTTTTCCAGATCAACAAATATTCCGACCACTTTGTCGCCATGACTTAAAGCATTTGCAATTTCGGATTGGAGTCGAAAAAGGTGGTCGGCAGTAGAGTGGGTTTTTCTGAAGCCACTGATATATGGTCAAAAGATGATTACTTTCTAAATAATAGCTGAGTCTGGAATTAACCATGGCCTCCATGGTTTTGCAAACACTGGATGTTAGTGAGATGGGACGGTAGTTAGATGGGTTAGTTAAATCTTTCCCTTTCTTGGGGAGGCTGACAACCTCAGCATGTTTCCATGCTAAGGGGAGATAACCCTGTTTCCAGGCTTTATTATAAAGTTCCAGGAAAAGTCTGAGGGTAGCTTCAGGCATATTTTGGAAAAAGAGATAGCTGAATTTATCCGGCCCAGGAGCGGTACCCTTCCTGTGAGCAAAAGCCTCAGTCATCTCCTGGAGGGAAAATGGAATGTTATAATCTATAATATGTTTAGAGAATTTGGCATCCAGGGGGACTTTATAGTTTTTTTCTATAGTTTCTTTTATATTAGAAAATTTTTGTGGGAAGTTACCATTACTTGAATTTTCTTGAAAGGTTTGTCCAAATATTGTAGCTTTTTGTTGATTAGTGGTGTAGAGTTTATTAGCTTTTAATAAAGAATATTTAGCCAGAGTTTTTCCCTGAATGCGTTTTATTTTTGCCCATACTTCTGTAACCCTAGATTGACTATTTAATGATGAGCAAAATTTATTCCATGAGTCTTTTTTAAGTCTAAACAATTCTTGTGTAACTTTAAATTTACTTTCTTTAAATTTACCTAAATTATCCAGAGTTTTATCACTCTGGTACTTCTTACGCATTTTATTTCTGTATTTAATAATATTAGCTAGATTATCATTCCACCAAGGTACTGAATTATATCTGACTTTAGCGTTTGATATTGGAATAGTTTTATTTGCTATTATTGTAATATTATCAATCAAATTTTTATTAAATTTATCTATATTATTACTTCTAATATCCTCCGGCCTAAGATTCAAGCATAGCTGATAGAAACCTGGCCAATCTACTTTATTAAAATTCCATTTTTCTTTAGCTTTAGGTATTTCCCTCCATGTCCCATTTAAGTTATAATGTGTAATAATAGGGAGGTGGTCACTATTAAAATCGTTAATGACCTGCCACTCACATTTGGACGCCATCTCCTCTTGAGACCATAGTGAGGTCTAGCCAGGTCCAGGAATGGTAGGAGTCAGAAAAAAAGGTTGGAGACCCGTCATTTAAACAAACAGCTTTAACAGTTTCTATAAATTGTTCAATAATAAGCCCCTGTTTATCGTTAGTATTAGATCCCCATAAAGAGTTGCGGCAGTTAAAATCTCCTAGAATAATTAACTTGTTTATTTGTGTTTTAGAAATGGAATCCAAATAGTTATTTATAGTAAGTTTATTGTGTTGGCTGCCTGGGTGAACATAAAAATTATAAATGTCTACATTCTCGACTCCGCCATACACTGTAGTGCCCAAGACCTCAATATTGTTTTTGGTCTCATTGAGCGGGATGCGGGAGTAGGACAGGTCATTCCTGATGAAAGTAGCTATGCCTCCTCTGGTAGAAAAATTATTATTATAGAAAAACCCAAAATACCCCGGAATATTAAAATTACAAAAATATTTTTTTATTTTTATTTTTATCTTGATTACCATTATCTAGCCAGGTTTCTTGTATGCAAATAACATCTATGGCCGGTTTAGCATCTACTATATATTTCTTTAATTCGTCTCCATGGTTTAATGATTTAATACCTTTAGCATTCCACTGGAGAATGGCCAAACCTTTAAAGTTATCTATTTTGATTTTAGTTTGTTTATTAGCGCTGTTGTTGTTATTGTTAATATTATAACTATTATTTACACTATTGTTATTGTTAAGTTTAGTTAAATATTTGGGTGTAGCTTTATTTCTCTTGTCTCCCATAATTGGTTTGAAGCAGTACTAATTATAAGCTCTATTGGTTTATTTAATCTAGTCTATATTATGATGGCTAGGCGTGGAGACAGGAGTTGGTTTGGCCATTCTCGGTGCATACCAGTTAAAGCTATTTGTTAGAACTTTTGGGTCTTTAATGGTAATACCGAGATGGTGCGAAAAGGCTAAACAGGCTGAGTGAGTAGCCATTTTAATGGTTTCCTCTTGTAGATTTCCCTTAATAGGTGCCCCCAGGGAACCGTCCAGAAACAGCCCCGTTAAAACCCGCAGAAGTTGTTCTGCTGTTATGGGCTGATCTGGGCCGTTGTTTATGTTTCTCATTAAGGGGGGGGGGGGGGGGGGGGCTTTGTGTAGGCGTTCCCAGCATTAAAATTATTTGTTCTAAGAGGGGGGGGGGGGGGGGGGCGGCTGCCGGTGTGTGTCTTTGACGCTCGACTGGGTTATAAGCCCCCCTTGGCGGGTGGACGGACTCCTCTCTGGGCTTGGGGTTTAATACCCGAATGGCTTCCTGGTGGTGGTGGCACTCCTGGCTATGAGTGTAGTGCTGACCCTTACAGTTGGCACATTTTAATGCATTGGTGCATGGGTTGTCCGTCCCCCGCTTTGGGTGCTTGTCCCCACACCTAAAGCAAACCGGGTCCCCCCTGGAACGACATTTTTTTATGCTGTGTCCCCATCTCTGGCACTGCGCACATTTTATCGGTTTTGGTCTGAACATTAATAATGGGTAAGATTGGGACCTGAAGAATATCAGGTCCACACAGTTATTTTTATCTTTTAGAAGCACGTCCCAGTAGCCATTTTTCCAAATTGTAACATTTTTAATATCAAGGTCGGGGTTTTCTTTGATTAAGATATTTTGGAGGTGCACTGCAGACAGCGGTCCGGGTGGCATCCTGACCAACCGTCTGCAAGTGAAGTCTTGTATAGTAGGGTTATTGTTTATGGGGTTTTTTAATTTTTCTTTAGTTGGTTTGGTACCGACCACAGTGAACTGGGGTGGTGCGGTAGGTCCCATACTATGAAGAGGGGCGATCCCAGAACCGCCTTTAGCTGGCTCCACCCCTTTATAGAAGGCCAAGGGTACCTGGGTGCCCTTGGGTGGTGGATTGGGAACTGGGGTTTTAGGTGGGAGTGGGGGGTACTCCTCATTAAATGTTGGTTGGTTGTTATTTTTTTTTTTTACTAACTGATCACCCCCGGGGCAGATTGATTTTAAAACTACTTTCCGTTTCCGGGGAGGGGATTTTTTGATGGGAGAACGCAAAAATTCTGCACAGACTGGGGCCTTGTTTACATTGTCAAACTGCAGACTGCGTTTGGATTTTTTGGTTTTAACTACTGTAAACTCTTTTATAAATTTTGACCGGGAGAGAGTGGCTACTGGGCCAAAGATATCGCACGGCTCGTCCCCCCATACTCCCACCGCAACCGGTTGGGCAGGTTTTTTAGGAGGGGCCGTACAGTCTTTTGGGTTAGAGTTTGGGGTGGGTGAGGCGGGCGCTCTAACACTAGGCTGAATTTTTTCTTGATCGTTTGGAGGTTCGGACTTGTCCGCAGAGGGTAGTTTACTATAGGGAGGCCTCTCGGCCGTCTCCGAGCCCACTTCGGAAGGAGTCGGAGACCGCCGAGTGGCCTGTGAGTTGGCTTCGGGTTTATCTGGCGTTAGCATGTTTAATGATGATGACAACTAGTTTAACGTGCCAATATACCACTAGGGTTTCGAACACGCCCATCCCGAGTCCGACCTCCGATAAGATCGATAGCCTGACTCGGGATGGAGGGGGGGGGGGGGGGGGGGGGGGAGGGAGAATGGGCAGAATTTTGAAAATAGCAATTAGTAAAAAAATTAATAGAATAAATAAAATAAATAAAAAGGTTACAAGCCAAAAATAAAAAGAATTGACTGCTCGGCCGAATATTTACATAATTTGGAGCATTTTAGAAGGACAGCCCAAAACTAAATAAGAGAAAGAAGAGAGGATCGGACTATTTAATAATATTTAAAAAAAAAGAAGTAATTTTGACATAAAATTTTGAACGCAGATCTAAAAGTTTAAAGTCCGATCGATATGTCCACGCGAGTGGCCTCGTTAAGGCTGTTTGGGTGCACAGCTTAAAGGGACGAGATGGGTTGCATCCCGTGAAAAAAAACCCCTAGATTGACAGTCGATAGACGTTGAAGGTTTAGTGCTGTGCTGAAATAGATCTTGAGAAGCCGGATCCGTCTGAACGAGAGAGTATCAGACTAGGGTATAGTCCAGTCGTCATGGGTTGGTATAGTGGTGCGGACGGGCCCGACTCCGGAGGATACGAGATGGTATCACTATAAAGCAAGGTAAAGTCTAGAAAAAGAGTAGTAGGGGCCGACCCCGCTTCCTATTTCTTCTTAGAGTGGGGCGGTCAATCTTCCAGTGCTGCTAGGACAGGCTCGGACATGTACAGACTAAACGCGAACAACCGTGGCGTTCTGCAGAATGGCCGTCATACAAGTCACGAAAAAACCCAAGTTGACAGACGGAAAAATGACGTGGAGGCAAGGAATCTCGCTAAAAAAGAATCCATCCAGGTGGTGCAGACTGTCGAAACGAGAAGCGTTCCAGCGTTCAATCAGTTCCAATGGCCGCATACATCCCAGTAGTAAACTTCATTTCGCTGACAAAAACAACAAAATGAAGGACCCTCAAGTCGAGCACACGAAAGCACGTGCAGTGTGCACAAGCGAAACAAACACGTCTTACCGCGTGGAGCTCCAGACTGGGAATCGTGATAGACGAGAATGATTTTTACACACGCATACACGCACGCACGCACACACACATACCCATATACTCAATACACACTCGTACACGCGCGCACACACAAACATATACACACGCGCGCGCGCGCGCCCACACAGACACACACACACAGCATTCCATTCCATTCCAATATTTATTTACATGCTCATATACCACGAAGGTTTCAAGCATGTCTGTCCTGGGCATAATCTCTGGCCTTTGCCAGTGACTAAGTCCAGGACAGAAAAGGGTGGGGGATAAGTTTGAGGTGGGCAGATTATGGAATAAGAATTTAGTTGTGTCCAGCAACTGCGCGGACCGACTAGTAGACACCGAAAATGGGCCGTGTTCTGACTGGCTGAATTTCGATTCCTTCGGGTCTAACTAGAAAAAGCTAAAGTATACGGAGACTAACTGGACCTAACATCATGTCCGGACTAAGAATTTAAACCCAAAAATAAGTTTGACTGCTCGGCCAAAAAGGTTTTAAGGTGATTTGAGCAATTGAACAGGCGCCAAAGTAAATTGCGTTGGACTATTTATAAAAAAATAAACATAGAGATTTTGAAACTCGATCGAAAACGTTTAAAGTCCAACTAAGCCCAAAAAGGAGGATACCTGTCCTAGTTAAGGTTGGTTTCTCGGGGATCCTGGAGTTGGGGGGTTTAACAAAGATTTTACTTTTTTTGCTGTTTCATTTCCTGTATATTTTTCATATATATCATCTTCCAAAAGTCTGTAACGATTGGAAGTAGTAATATTGTACTTACCCAACTCTTCATCCGTAGATGCGTGGGTCACCTCCTCTGCCACCCTCCTCTTTCACTGGCCCTCGTGGTGTGGTGTAGGGGGAAGGATCTTTTTCTTCCTCTTCACTGTCTTGGTGGTAGCTGGTGGCGGTGGCTGTGACCCACTGGCGCTTGCTGCGTCGAGATGAAGTTTGGCGCTTACCTCGCCAGTAACAACAGAGTCGGTGGTTGGGTTGGGACAATTATTTATTTCGGCGGGGGAAACTTCTGGTGGTTCTTCTCCAAGATGTATGATTAAATTGTTTGATCCAGTAGAGGAATCCGGTTCCTCATCGCCGTTGCCTAAATTTTTATCGAGGTCGGCGGCGACCCCGGCGACGTTGTTCCCCCGGGGGGGGGGGGGTGGGGAATCCGAAAAAGATTCATCGGACGGAATTTCCTCTATGGTTGATAGACCAGGTTTAGTTAGTATATCGGCCATAATATTCCTAACGGGTGTCCGGAATAGGGGGTGTATGGGGGGTTGCGAGCCGTTCATTTGGGGGGTAGAAGCATCATACGGTGTTTTTTCTCCTGTTTGGGGGGTACCAAAGTCATGGTCCCAGGCAAGTTGTTCATCTGAAAGTTTGTTTGGTGTCATACTGTTATTTAAAACTGCGTCTAACCTATCCGTAGATGTATTATGATTATCATTCGAGTCTTTTATCTCAGATGTGGCCTCAGATTACAGTTATCTTCCCATTTGGTTGTCGAAAATCCGGAAGTTTCACCGCGCAAGTAGTCTGCTGTTTGACTGTGATTATTTCATGGCAGACAGCTATGAAGTGGCAACTGTTTGACTGAAGTGACAGGGGATAGCATGTAGTTTGTAAACATGTGTAACTTGTTGACATTGAAGACTTGTTTGTGGTAATTCCGGCCCATGCAAAAGTAGTGCTTTTTGTGTAAAATGGGTGTACTCCGGCCTAGTTTAGAGGGTGTGTCTGTTTAAACCAATATGCTGGGAGAAAGAGCTGGACAACAGGGGTTGTCCTTTTCAGGGTATGTGTCCCCATTGCAGGCAAAGGTACATACAAAACTTCACGGGCCTGCTGATATTAATAAAAATGTGATAGCCACTAAGGCTATATAGAAACTTATAGCGAAATTAATTGTGGTCTGAGGCCTGATATAGTTCACACATTACACCGGTTAAATGCTTGATTCTGATGAAAGTATTATAACCAGAGAGGTGAAATTACACAGACTGATTGTGCATACCACAAGGAATACGAAAACTAATTTATTTATTTTCTAAATATTTTATTAAATTAAAAAACATTTTTTTTGAATTTATTAAAAATTAAAATTAAAATGTTCAACTTTTAAATTTCAGTATCCTCCAAAATAGCATAAAATGACCTCTGATGTTACTACAGGTTGTTGCAATATTTTTTAACAGTTTTGAGCTAATAATTTGGTAAAAAAGAGCAAAAGTTGGATTTTGTTAGTCAATATTGAGATTTTAATTGTTTTTACATATTGAATTTTAATGAGTTTCTCAATTATTGCAATTGGACAGAAGATCTAAATATAATGAATATATCACTACTAAATGTAATTAAACACTTTAAATAAATAGTATACAGTTTTTAACAAGATTAAGTACTCTAATAATACATTTCACCTACATTTATGTAAATTACACACTTCAGTCATTTTTCAAAAATGGTCTTTTATCCTTAGAAAATCTAATAGGCTAATATTCTATGCTGTCTGAATGTATTTATTGTGTTCAGTAATCAGATGCTGGTATACTTGTCAAGTTTATTGCAGAAAATGTGCCAAAAAGGTTAACATTTGGCTTGTAATACATATGGCAGAATAATCCATAATGCATATTCAGTGGTCAATACTACAAACATCCTTCCAATCAAAAAATACTACACTGAGGTATCCCAGACACTGGCACATGACTACATTTGTTAACAGTTATCACTGGAAACTGAAAAATATGGTGCAAGTACCTCTTGGTATGATTTATATCAGCATTTTGTGACAAAATCTTCATTTCAAGTTGTCGTCAACAAAAAAAATATTATGGTGTATACCTAAGTAATATCTGTAGGCATATTCATATTAATATGCATTTATATGGACTGTTTTGCCTTTTACAAAGTGGCTACATGTCTAATACAGTAAATGAAGTAGATTAAGTAAATACAGCAGGTCAAAATTGAATATGAGGCCTATCATGTCTAATTTTCCCTGAAATTAGTGTGTAAACATTTGTTGCAAATGGCCCCAATTTTGTGACTTTCACCATCCCTCTGACACATTTCTAATAATGTATCATGAATTCAGTCACCATATCTTTACTAAGCCTCCACTTAGCATATCTAAAATGCAAAATTTTAGTTTTAGATTTTTTTGTTTTTTAAAAATTTAAATTTAAGTTTAATATTTCATTAAAAATGAAGTAAAATCTAATGATTGATTTTTTTTCCTTTAAATATTTCAAAATCTTTCCAAGACAACACTGTGCAGATAGAACATATGTAGAAGAAAAAATAGCTGCTCATTGTATGAATAAATTCCAAAATTTGATAAAGTTATTACATTTTGAAGTTGGTGTCCCTCAAGTTTCCATTGCTAAAATTGGCCATGGCAAGGCACTGTGGTAGGTGTTTTAACACAGCCTCTGTATACTCTCAGTTTAAAGGTGACATACCGATACTTACCGAGCATTGCTTTAATATGTCTATCATTGGAATGCATTAGTGTGGGCCAGTTTTTAGGGGAAAAAATGGACTGATAGGCCTCAGATTACAGTTATCTTCCCATTTGGTTGTCGAAAATCCGGAAGTTTCACCGCGCAAGTAGTCTGCTGTTTGACTGTGATTATTTCATGGCAGACAGCTATGAAGTGGCAACTGTTTGACTGAAGTGACAGGGGATAGCATGTAGTTTGTAAACATGTGTAACTTGTTGACATTGAAGACTTGTTTGTGGTAATTCCGGCCCATGCAAAAGTAGTGCTTTTTGTGTAAAATGGGTGTACTCCGGCCTAGTTTAGAGGGTGTGTCTGTTTAAACCAATATGCTGGGAGAAAGAGCTGGACAACAGGGGTTGTCCTTTTCAGGGTATGTGTCCCCATTGCAGGCAAAGGTACATACAAAACTTCACGGGCCTGCTGATATTAATAAAAATGTGATAGCCACTAAGGCTATATAGAAACTTATAGCGAAATTAATTGTGGTCTGAGGCCATGTATTTAGTACTGATTCCAACATGGCGGCTGTCATGTCGGCTGTCATGGCGGATAAAGGTCAAGTTGTGGTTTATTGTTAATTTGTTATTTTAATTTTACAAGGTCTTCCTAATAGAAATTATTTATTTAAGTATTATAATAGTACAGTATAACAATTAATACTGTCTTAGATAGTAGCTGGCACTACTATAAAACAATAATTAAGAGTTAATAGACTAATTTACGATTACAATAAACTACTCAAAATAAACAAAAGGCGGCCATTAGTATCCTAATGCAAGGGCGATCAGAGGACGTAATCGTAAGCAATAAAATGAGTATTCTCAATCCTAGAACGGAGCCTGCAAGAGAAATACAATGGAAATACAGTGGCTAGTGACTTACTCTTGTCCAATGGTGGTATACTAATATATTTAATGTAAAAGAGCTCAAGGCTTTAATAAAACTGGATAGTTATGTGGATAGACCTCTCCCGCTGAAGACAAAAACCGAATGAAAACAAGTAACTGGCAACTGGCAACTCATTTTGCGTGCCCCTATCCACTAAGGTTCAGGCACGCCCACCCCGGATTCGGCCTCTGACTTCGCCAGTGACCGACTCCGGGGCGGGAGGGGGGGGGGGGGGGGGGGGGAGGAAAACAAGTAATGGAATATTAGCAATAGCCCGCCTATTTATTACAACCAGACAAGATTAAAAAATACGTTCCACTAATTGGTCAACCACTGGACCAATCAGGGTCACCAAAGCTCCCAACCAGAATAGAACTCACTAATTACACCATCTCTCTTCCAGAAATATCAACTGAACGATATAACCAATCAACGACCGGAAAACTGTACATAACTGAGGACTGTTCATTAAAAAAATTTCAAATATTATGCACTTTATGTATGTAAGGTAGTAGATACAATTCCTTTCACAGCAGACAAAGGTGAGTAATAGTCGCTACAAACAGACCAGACGATCGCCAATAGAAAACAAGATACAAGTAAGATTAGCTAATCACTTACCCAAATAACTAGATATTCATACTCCCCCAGGGGGCCCAGGGTGGGATCGGGAGGCATACCTATCGATACTCGTATGACTTGTGAATGAATGGTACCTACTACCTAAAAATTATCATATGCAAAGCACTAGGCTTTTTAAAAAACTACACTCACACTATAAGGGAAATCCCCTTCAAATTAGATAGCTAGAGTAACCAATAACCCCCCCCCCCCCACACACACACACACACACCTCGCATTCACTATGCAATTCAAGGAGGGGGAGGGGGGGGGGGGGTTTTGATCAGCCGTTGGAAACATAGAATAAGGACTCAATACAATAAGAACAACCATAACACAAAAAATAGGTAAAACATGAACACGGCACTCTCAGCATATAGGGTGCATTGACTAATGATAACAATGCACCCGTCCATACGCAAAACCAAATAATGGCCCAGCACGTACTCCAATAAGGAGTCGGACAAAAGAAACCGGCTCCGAGTACACCACTGCACTGCACCCAGAAGGGACTGGACAAAAGAATACCAGCCCCTTCCCCCAAACCCCAAACAAAACTTTCCTTGGCGCTGTCAGCACCTTGGGCAAAACGGACGAACCTACTCCACCTCCACGGCAACAGCATCGGCAACAAGCTTCCAACATCAAGCTCTCCACCAACGCCTCTACCTCGTCCAACATGCACAAATTGCTCGAGTCTACCCTGGGTTGTCATGCCACGATCAGAAGAGATCAGGCCCTTTCTAAGGGCCCTATGGGCAACCTAGGGAGACACCCTACAGCACCAAGACGGTCATAATAAAGAGCCACTTTCGGAATACTAAAAGCAAAACCTATTGGCTCTCTTCACTATTTCATTTAGAACGAACATCAAAATTGCGCCAAATTTCCTTCATGTAAAACGCGCACCTCTTCCTCTTTGACATAATTCTACTGGACTTTCAAAATTCCATAGCACCAAATACCCCCCGCCTGCCACCAACATTGGACTGCTGGTGCTCCCTTGCACTTGTCAGTGCAGGCGTTCCCTCTCTACAACCCTCCCCCAACCCTTTTCTGTCCTGGACAGAGGGAACCGGCCAAGGCCGGTCCCTGTGGCCAAGATAGGCGTGTGCTACAACAGCTTGCTCTGAATGTGCACGTAAATCTCTTTGTCTTGTCTTGTCTTGAGATATCGAGGAGAAACTTTAGAAGGCTGCAGGGGAACGAACGTCGTCCACTGAACGATCTATATAAGTTCAGTCCGGACGTGGTAAATATATTTTTCTGCTCTGTTGTATAACCTTGATGTGATTGATGTGACCTTAAATATTTTAATACTGTATTATACCAATATTATTTAGACAGTGTTTCCGGTAATCTGACGAAGTAAATTGTAGGCTTCACTGTTCTAAAATTATTAAAGCTTAGCCGGTCATCCTAGAGGATCTAGGTAAACTGTAGGTTATTGTCTTTATTGTGATAGGTACCAGTATTAATTCTGTATTACAAAGTTACTGAATGAGTAGTTAAGGGTTAATTAAAAATTAACCAGTTAGGAATAGAGTTGTAATTCCTTTATTAATTAAGTTCCCCTGGCAGCGTTTCACAATTATCACACGTGTGTGTGTGTTGTATCAGGGTGATGTGATTAGAATATTGTGTAAACTAGACACCTAGTGATTAACTAATTAAGTGATTAGTCCTGGGTTGTTATTATTAGTGTTGTTGTTAATTAATTAACTGCGGCAAATACATTTGTCAGCGTAGTGTTAATACAGATTCCAAAGTGTATTGTGTTTTATTGTGATCGTATCTCTGATTATACCCAGAGCCGAGCCACTCGGGTATTGGACTGCCCGATACAGAGAGATCTAATAGATATACAGTTAGGAGAGATATTTGGATAATTGTGTTTTATTCAGTTACGGGTATTATAGGATCCCCGTGACAATCGTTTTTCACAAACGTTTACTTTTACTGATTTATTGATTAACTAAATCTTTGAAAACGTTACACTCAGGTATACATGTCTTGTTGGCTTGTAAGCAAATGACCCATCCACAGCAACACATTACCTAGAGATCTTGCAAATTTGCATACCATTATTAACCGGGTTAATAAATTAAAATATTACATGGGTTTATGACATGGATATCATGGGTAAGTTATAGAATAAACTAAATTATCACATGGGTTTATGACATGGATATCATGGGTAAGTTATAAGATAAATGAATTTAGTGTGTATGTTTGTATTGATGTATGTTTGTATGTACTGATGTATGAATATCTATTACATACGAAATGGCGCAGGGGATAATTAAATCCTTTCTGGTCTTGTAAATTGTCTCATGCCGTTGCTGGAATTCGAACCTGTGGCACCGAATCGTCCGCAACCTGCAGACTTGCCATGATACGTTCTAAGCCATTGAGTCATCCTTAAAAACAAAGAAGCTCTTTAACTTAACCAAATGCATGGGGCCTACAAGCTACGCGGGCAATCCCGCTTACTTGCATGAAACAGTGGGCAAACCTAGCACTAGCTAGTATGTAGGGCCTATTGATGTATGAATATTTATATATTGTATGTATGTCGGGTATGTATGTATGTAGGCCTATGTATGTATGAATGATACTGTAGGTATGTATGTACACATGTAGATATGTGTGTGCGTTAGCAGGCGCGTGCGCAGGGGGGGGGGGGGGTTGGGGTCGAAACCCCCCTGCTCAAAGCGAATTCTTTTTTCATATCCCGATTTTTTACATTCCTGTGAAAGCAGCTCGGCTAGCCAGCAGAAAACACCTCAGAATAGCCCTAAAAGGGGTCAGTTTTTCAAAATTTTCGGGGGGGGGGGGGGGGGGGGAGGGCCCCCAAGACCACCCGCCAAGAGCTTCACGCCTGCGGCGCTCGCGATGTCGGGCTTCTCCAGACACCCCGACCCCCCCCCCCCAGACCCCTCCCCCCCCCCCCCCCCCCCCTGCAAAATATCCTGCGTACGCCCCTGGTTAGTGCGTGCGTGCGTGCGTGCGTATTTGTAAAGCTTACCGGCTGCACTTCGGCAGTTTCCGGAAGGCGGAAGGCAGACATTTTTCAAGCTTAGAATAAATAAATAATAATTCGACGCCATCCTGATTAAATACAGTTTAATTCTTATATAAAATAATTTCCGAGCAAAGTATAACTGTTGTGTGTAAGTTTGTAGCTGTTATTTGTCCTTGTCCCTGTGTATTTTGTTGTATTTCGAGTTTTTCGTCCCATTGTTTACCTCGTGTAGCCATATTGCCCAATATTCCGTGATAGTACGTGTATTGCCAGATACCGTCGTTATCACTGAATATTGTCTTTCTCATTACATTTTACAGTAGCGTGTTTATTGTTTGAATTATTTTGTAACCATGTCACAGATTAAGGACTCTGTTGACCGGTCGTTTGACCGGCTTAACGAAAGTCTTTCCTCTGACAACTGTCAAGTGTTGTCAAATTTCCGCCATTGCGGACCGCTCGATAAAGAACGGGGAGGGAGGTGAGTGGGACCATACTAATGTTGCGTAGTTGCCGCCCAACTCTTCAACCCCTTCTAAAAAAAAAGTAAGTGTGATACTCCCGACCCCCGGGATGCTCGGACCAGACTGGCCGATCGTGGTGCAGTTGGTGGGCTTCACCGGGGGAGGGGGGGGGGGGGGGGGGTGTCGGATCATATTTCTAACTGTGTTTCCAAGGCGGACCTGTCCCTTGATGTCAGCCTATCTCTGAACTGCCGTCTGACACCTCAGGCGGTCTGTATATTGGACTAGAAAAAGACAGTTCAGATCCAGAATCCCCAGTGTCGAGGCTGGGGGGTGTCTTAACTCCATCCTCGCCACCCCTCACTCTCAATGTAAAGTAACAAAATTGATTACAATCAGACAGGAGGGGATACTCCCCGCTCGGAGTCTTCCACCCTCTCTGATGGCAAATCTGTATTAGGATCCCCTAGATCCCCTACCCACACCCACCCACCCCATCCACCCATCTGAGAAGTGCAAGAGACAGTTTGAAGAAGGTAAGTGCTCAAGTGACAGCGGAGACAACAGTCCAACCACGGTTACCAGACAACTCTACCCCCCAGGCCCCCCTCCCCCACCCCCAACAAAGAAAATAGAAAACGAAAAACAGACAATTCATTGATTGTGGAAGAAACTGACTTAGAATCCAGTGAGGTAATTCCTAATATTTCTACCAGCAACCAGTTCGGACCCTTAGGGAACCAGTCACCCCTCCCTAGCTGCACCAAAAAAGTTAATAGCTGTCATAAAAAATTACATTACAGGATTCAGGAGGGTTCAGTTTGGCAATTTAGATACCACGGCCTATGGACTGCTGTTCTTTCAGCATTCCATAGCGGCCATGCAAAAAACCACTCATTTAATTCTTAAAGACACCATTTTCTTTTTCACTAGACTGACAGATGGCCAGACTTTTATTAGAACTATTTCGGACGCCCCCTTTGCTTCCCTTGGCCTTTCAAATTAGACGGTTCCCTGGGTGTACCGATATGGTTGCAGTTGTGTTGCTGAGCCTAAGGAAGGGGTACGGGCCAGTGCTACTGATGATATGTCGTCACAGGCATTCATCAAAAGCTTTGGTACCGGCCCTAGCCAATCCGCCGAGACTAGAGTTATCCACCCATTTTGGAAAATACGGAAACGAATACGAGAAAATATAGTTTTCTTGTTATGTGATTAATGGCTGGGTAGCTGCTTTGTATGCTGAATTGTTACACTGGGTTTGACAGGGAAGAGCATGCAGTTAGTGAATATGTGCACTTGGTTTACACTGGATACTGCATACTGTCCCCCACAGCACCCTGAAGTCATGCAACATTTGTATAAAATGCATAGAAATGAGTGTGATTCGGTCCCTTAGCCCACGTGTGTTTGTTTACATTGATATAACGTAAAATGAGGTGGACAACAGGGGTCGTCCTTTTGAGTGTTCACTGGCCACAGGGAGGTAAGGTTTCTTGAGAAATGCCAATGGCCTGGTGAAATTAATAAAAGTGCTACAGCCACTGGTGCTATATGATACAGTGTGTAATTAATTGTGGTCTGAGGCCTGATATAGTGGGATGTTTGACACAGGGTGACACACTTTGATACTTGTGGGTGAAAATTTCATTTAAAAACCCCCAAATTAAATTGAATTTTATTATATTTTTATTTTAAAATTTGTAATTTCACATATTATGACATGATTTGGCCTACATTGTACCCCTATCAGGTCATAGGTCATTCTTTCCAATCAGAATGTATTCCTACACCTTGTGGCAGCCTCACTTTAGAGGTTAAGGTTAAATAAGTCAAAATGAGGATTTCTTCAAAAAATACAAGAGGGTAATTTTTTCAAAATGTGATCTGCTCCTAATCATGAATGTATAGTATGGAATGGGCCCCTCCAGACGAAATGGATATGGTGCTATTAAATTCAAATCACCAATCACAGGCCAATATCATACAGTAAATGCTCACAGATTAAGTTTCATGGTCTTAATAAGGAGATGGACATAGATGGCAGAGACATCAGTCACCTGTGCCATAACCGTCTTTGTATGTTTAAAGATCACTTATCTGCTGCAATAAACAGCTCACGAATACAGTGTGTAAACAGGAATGTCTGTTATGGACATGGACAATACCCCCCCCCCCCCCCCCCCACGCCTCTTGCATCTCAGAATGCAAAAAATATAAGAATGTAAAACAATAACAAAGGTCAATTTAAATAAAACTTTTATGTCATTCTTAGCCTCACATTTCTGTGTGTCTGTATACAGTTTTGTTTGCTCTACAGCTGAAATACTAAGTTTAATCTTCAGAAGTTCCAGTACTAACACTTTGTCATTTTCATTCATATTCAGCTCTGTGATTCGGTGTGTACCCATTAACATGGATCGGTACCACCAGTTGTTCGTCACTCCTCCACTGCAGACAACTGAGTACCTTGAACACTTTGAACAGTCACCACCGTAGCATGAAAATGTTGATTGCAGAACCTTTGGTAAGTTTCGTTTCAGTGTACTGATATCACCAGCATGTAGTTTCATTAGTTCCTTAAGAATTAAACTGCACCTTGCTTTCATATCCTGGCTGAATACTTTCTGTGCTTCACGCTTTTTTTTCACGGGTGGGCCCACTAAACATGTCTGGACTAAAGTTAGCTTTGTAACTCACTCTGACCTAAGTGGGTTGGATCGGCTAGCCGCTGCACTTTCCACATTGGATCTAGAAGGTTCAAAGCACTATCAAGTCCAGCAGATGATCTGGAAACTCCATCTGTAGTGATGTATCTTATGAGAATACTTTGTAGAGCCAAGTATGTTCCGATATCTTTTCCCATCTCGTATTCTGACAGCGGGGCAAATGGCGGCAAGTTTGCTGTGCAGTCAGGATGACCACCGGGACACGTTACATGAATACCTTTGTTTCTTAACCAGGCTCCGGTCCAACAAAGTTTATTCTGGAAGCAGGCACTTATGATGAATTTTCTTTCAGTCATTGTTTCAACTGCAAGTCCTATAGCTTGTGATGCATTCTGGCCGGTTTCTTCCGACTTGTTATTGTCGTGGAGTTGTATCTCCCATCCATGGCAATGTTAATTTCATCGCGTTCATTTCCACTTTTCATGTTAATGTCTTTCAGTAACTCAACTTTTTGTGCCATATCTTTTTTATTTAGATCTGTTACAGCTTTTAATACCTTGTATGATCTTCTCTGCATGCTGCTGCGACACGGTGGTGGTTTGTCCATGTTTGCCAATAGCACTCTTGCTCTCGTATTGCCGACAGGAGTATCTTGGAGACCGATAGCAAGACCCACATTATGTTTTGCTGCATTTGGGCCAGGTTTATTTGTCTTCACCTCATTGTACAGTTTTCTTTCAGGAGCAGTGAAGTCACATTTCACACAGTGTAGTGTGATTTACCAACAAAGACCCTACTTTACCTCTTTTAATATCTGCATTTCAGGCTCGTCGCACTCAGGGGAAGCTGTTGAGTGGTATCTGAAAGCTGCATTCCATGCATCTACCATTCTGTCATTGTCCATTATTCTCATGCCTTCTTTGTCTTTACACTGTTGTTCTTCTTTCATTTCAGATGCAGTACATGTACTCTTAATGGGACGTAGCAGCGGGACTGGCTGTGACGCACCTTCGCAATCTGGAGTGGATATGGTGGCTGAAGTGGAACTCGACTTCCTGACCAAGACAAACTCCTCTATATTCATCTGAACTACAGGTAGCAACTTCTCAGTCTCGATTCTGGACTTGCATGTTCATGTCACAGAGTTTTACCCTTATTCCAAGGTGTATGTCCCTTCTTGAACTATGTCTTTCGTCTTGTATTGCCTTCCATGGATGTTACTTGTAGTGTATAAAACAGTGAAATACTTATTGTGGTATGCATGTCCACACTTATCAGGGCTCACCCTGGATACAAAATACCTGTAGCCAAAATATTAGCCAAATGGAATTTTTACTAGCCATATTGAAAATGCTTTAGCCAAATTTGTTTTACTGTATAGAGTATTTATATATGAATATATCTTTTTCAGCTAATTGTGTACACACTGGAATAAATAGGAATAACAAAACCTCAATGGGGGTAGGGGTTGGAATGGGGTTATGCAATATCTTCAGAGTTTGAAGCCAGTACCCATACACCCACACCCACTGCTAAGGCCTATGACATTAAATTAACAAACATACAGAAATATGGGGGTGGGTGGATGTTTATGCAGGGTGTCGTTTTTTATCTTTCTTCCTTTTTTCCCAAATAAATCTTTTTGAGTTTTTTTTATTTTTTTATTATAGAGCTCATTATTTCTAACCAGCCTCGGTGGCGTAGTGGTTAAGCCATCGGACTACAGGCTGGTAGGTACAGGGTTCGCAGCCCGGTACCGGCTCCAACCCAGAGCAAGTTCTTAAGGGCTCAATGGGTAGGTGTAAGGCCACTACACCCTCTTCTCTCTCACTAACCACTAACAAACTAACAACTAACCCACTGTCCTGGACAGGCAGCCCAGATAGCTGAGGTGTGTGCCCAGGACAGCGTGCTTGAACCTTAATTGGATATAAGCACGAAAATAAGTTGAAATCAATCAATCAATCATTATTTCTTTAAATAGCAATCTTTATATTAGTTTGAAATGCTTTTTTTTATTTTTTATTATAGAGCTCATTATTTCTTTAAATAGCAATCTTTATATTAGTTTGAATTGCTGCTTTTTTTAAGTGACCCATCAATTCCCCACTCCAAACAATTTCATAATTTGTGCCATGTTGTTGCTGTTGATTTCAGCGTCGTGTTAAATGCTTGTTGTGATTTATGCTTACAAAATACCTCGGCTAAGAATGCCGACTTCACAGTATAGCCTACTCCATTTATAAAAAAACACACCAAAAAAACCCAACCTTTAATAAAATTAAAATTTACGGTCTTTTTAAAATCCAGCTAACTTATTAAATGTCACCTCACAGTCTTACAAATTTATATATAAAATTATCTAACAAATATGATTTGTGTAAACTAATTTTATTCAGTGTACATTTAACTGAAATTTGTACAATTTAAATACTGCATTTTCTTTTCCGGCGATCGCGATCTGCATGCGTGCTTTCGACCATGGGTACGAAATTAACAAAGACAAAGGAATAAACAAAAACTGCAGTTAGGTATTCATTGATGCAAACAACTAGTTTTTCTACACATTACATCAAGATTTACTTTTGCATAATCGTATTGTTTAATGTCCGCAACGATGTCTCTTGACACGCGGGTGTCAGCTGAGTCGGAAGCGTGACGTATATTCGCGCCGATAGCTGTACTCAGTTCAGCCAACGAACGTTCTTCCTAACGTTCGCGAACTATTTGATTGGTGTTCGTCGTGTCCATTTGGTTTTAACGTGAAGCGCACAAACCAGTCTAGGCGAACGTTTTGTTTTCGTTCGGTCTTGCTGAACTCAGATCCTGAGACGGCCTACAGGTCTTTCGGCCCTGAACTGGCATGTGCATTCAAATTGACACGCATTGTCGGTCTGTTTTTATTACTTTGGTTCAAAGATTTTACAAAGTAAGAATAACAAGTTACAGATCTTCCAGACATTGCTGTCATACATGTTGAATGCATGCCGTTAAAATTAATAACCGTGATTATTAAAATAAGCAAACATAAGGCCTACGCTGTATTCTGCATGACACCGTTTCTCGTTACCGGTCGCGAGATGGCTATTACGCTAATTGAATAGTTGGTAGTATTATTATGTTTGAGGTGTCGGATAGATTATGTAACCGTTTGTTCACATCAGAAGACAGAAAATGGCTTAGCCAAAATTTTAGCCACTTGCAACTTTTATTAGCCTTTTTTTTTTTAAATTAGCCAATGGCTAATTTGGCTACCGATAGCGCGAGCCCTGACTTATATATACCAGGCCATGTGTGATGTCACCTTCAGTTTTGATACATTAAAACATTTCAATGCAGTGGCAGTTGACAGCTTTTTTGTTCACTGTATATTCTGAACTGCATCTTTGCAGGCTGGTACCATTTTCTCTGCATTCAGGTGTGATCTGTTACGGTGTACAGACACCTTGCTAATTACCCTCGCCAGAATGACACTCGAGTAATACTAATTTGCAATTGGCATAAGTTGACTGTGTGCAGTATCAGAAATTTTACAGTTTTAAAGTTTAACTTTATTTTTTAAGATGGACTTTGTGGAGTTTATTTTTTGAAAATGTATCAGTTTAATTTAAATTGAAAAAAAAAATCATATTCCTGCCAACTGCTATATTTCAAAAGCAGAGAACACAACAAGGAGCAAATTTCTTTTTGTTGTTCAGAAAAATGTCTGTAACTTTTAAAGTTATTGCAGAATTACCATTCCACTATTTGGAATAATTTGACGTAGAATGTCACCTTTTGCGGCACCTACAGTCCCCTATTTCACCGGCTCCAACAGCCATATTTGGTATTGAATATTCTTTTTATTGCCTGTATGCAACTTGACATATGCATTTAAATGCCATATGTCACTTTGAGTGTTATGGTGAAAACAATTTTGGTCTGATAGGCATCAGACTAGAGTTATCCACCCATTTGTTTGCCCAAAATACGGAAACGAATGTGAGAAAATATAGTTTTCTTGCTATGTGATTAATGGCTGGGTAGCTGCTTTGTATGCTGAATTGTTACACTGGGTTTGACAGGGAAGAGGATGCAGTTAGTGAATATGTGCACTTGGTTTACACTGGATACTGCATACTGTCCCCCACAGCACCTTGAAGTCATGCAACATTTGTATAAAATGCACAGAAATAGGTGTGATTCGGTCCCTTAGTCCACAAGTGTTTGTTTACATTGATATAACGTAAAAATTAGGTGGACAATAGGGGTCGTCCTCTTGAGTGTTCATTGGTGCCAGGCAGGTAAAGTTTCTTGTGAAATGCCAATGGCCTGGTGAAGTTAATAAAAGTGCTACAGCCACTGGGGCTATATGAGAAAACATAGTGTAATTAATTGTGGTCTGAGGCCTGATATAGTGGGATGTTTGACACAGGGTGACACACTTTGATACCTAATTGTCAGTTAACTATGACAGTTACAGGACTGCAAATGTACATGCTAATTGCCAATATAGGTAGAAATCTGAAACTAATGACTTTGAATGATGATTTTTTTTTTTTTTTTTTAAATTAAATTATATTTAATTATATTTATATTTAAAAATTTGTAATTTCACAAATTTTGGTATTATTTTTGCCTTCATTGTACCCCTACCAGGTCATAGGTCATTCCTTTCAATCAGAATGTATTCCTACACCTTGTGGCAGCCTCACTTTTAAGGTTAAGGTTAAATAAGTCAAAATGAGGATTTCTTCAAAAAATACAAGAGGGTAATTTTTTCAAAATGTGATCCTGCTCCTAATCATGAATGTATAATATGGAATGGGCCCCTCCAGACCAAATGGATATGGTGCTATTAAATTCAAATCACTAATCACAGGCCAGTATCATACAGTAAATGCTCACAGATTAAGTTTCATGGTCTTTAATAAGGAGATGGACATAGATGGCAGAGACATCAGTCACCTGTGCCATAACCGTCTTTGTATGTTTAAAGATCACTTATCTGCTGCAATAAACAGCTCACGAATACAGTGTGTGAACAGGAATGTCTGTCATGGGCATGGACAATACCCCCCCCCCCCCCCCCCCCCCGCCTCTTGTATCTCAGAATGCAAAATATATAAGAATGTAAAACAATAACAAAGGTTAATTTAAATAAAACTTTTATGTCATAAAATCACATATAAATATCACATCATACATTTATTCAACATCATACATTTATTCACATGACTATTTTGGAATGTTTAAATTCACTCTTCAACGTCTAGGGTTTATGTCCACAGCAGAAATGCTATCCAGCAAACTGATAGTTCCTACATTATATGTATAACTTGAAACTTTGTCACAAAACCTACTTTGAATAACTGTGGTCACAGGAGTTATCTGCTCTTTGACTGTCAATATCTAATAATCCTTTCTTATAGTCAGCTTGCTGATCTCTGTGTAAACGTTTATATTGTGAGTGATCTCTAATTTTACTTCCATGCTGGACTAAGTGCCTTTTAACCACCTGTGGATTCTTTTGGTATCTTTTTTGATAGTACGACTCTTTGTCCATCTGATGTAACGAATGCCTCACCCGAGCTGACAGTTCGATGCCACAGTACTTGCATTTTTCTATCTTCGACGTTCCCGGGGCATTGTTCAGGCTATGGATGGTGGATGCAGCTCTTCCAGTCATCGTTTGTGAATAGTTCACATTTTTAGGTAAGGAAACACAGAAAACGATTCGCAGCCTCACATTTATGTGTGTCTGTATACAGTTTCATTTGCTCTACAGCTGAAATACTAAGTTTAATCTTCAGAAGTTCCAGTACTAACACTTCGTCATTTTCATTCATATTCAGCTGTGTGATTCGGTGTGTACCCAGGAACATGGATCGGTACCACCAGTTGTTCGTCACTCCACCACTGCAGACAATTGAGTACCGTGAACACTTTGAACAATCACCACCATAGCATGATAGTGTTGATTGCAGAACCTTTGGTAAGTTTCGTTTCAGTGTACTGATATTACCAGCATGTAGTTTCATTAGTTCCTTAAGAATTAAACTGCACCTTGCTTTCATATCCTGGCTGAATACTTTCTGTGCTTCACGCTTTTTTTTCACGGGTGGGCCCACTAAACATGTCTGGACTAAAGTTAGGTTTGTAACACTTATGAAACTGACTCTAACCTAAGTGGGTTGGATCGGCTAGCCGCTGCACTTTCCACATTGGATCTAGAAGGTTCAAAGCACTGTCAACTCAAGCAGATGATCTGGAATCTCCATCTGTAGTGATGTATCTTATGAGAATACCTTGTAAAGCCAAGTCTGTTCCGATATCTTTTCCCATCTCGTATACTGACAGCGGGGCAAATGGCGGCAAGTTTGCTGTGCAGTCAGGATGACCATCGGGACATGTCACATGAACACTATTGTTTCTTAACCAGGCTCTGGTCTAACAAAGTTTATTCTGGAAGCAGGCACTTATGATGAATTTTCTTTCAGTCATTGTTTCAACTGCAAGTCCTATAGCTTGTGATTCATTCTGGCCGGTTTCTTCCGACTTGTTATTGTCGTGGAGTTGTATCTCCCATCCATGGCAATGTTAATTTCATCGCGTTCATTTCCACTTTTCATGTTAATGTCTTTCAGTAACTCAACTTTTTGTGCCATATCTTTTTCATTTAGATCTGTTACAGCTTTTAATACCTTGTATGATCTTCTCTGCATGCTGCTGCGACACGGTGGTGGTTTGTCCATGTTTGCCAATAGCACTCTTGCTCTCGTATTGCCGACAGGAGTATCTTGGAGACTGATAGCAAGACCCACATTATGTTTTTGCTGCATTTGGGCCAGGTTTATTTGTTTTCACCTCATTGTACAGTTTTCTTTCAGGAGCAGTGAAGTCACATTTCACACAGTGTAGTGTGATTTTCCAACAAAGACCCCACTTAACCTCTTTTAATATCTGCATTTCAGGCTCGTCGCACTCAGGGGAAGCTGTTGAGTGGTATCTGAAAGCTGCATTCCATGCATCTACCATTCTGTCATTGTCCATTATTCTCATGCCTTTACA
Organism: Gigantopelta aegis; assembly: GCF_016097555.1. Classification (NCBI taxonomy): domain Eukaryota; kingdom Metazoa; phylum Mollusca; class Gastropoda; order Neomphalida; family Peltospiridae; genus Gigantopelta; species Gigantopelta aegis. The sequence goes on along the minus strand of NC_054701.1, from coordinate 35,624,751 downwards.
CTGTTGTTCTTCTTTCATTTCAGATGCAGTACATGTACTCGTAATGGGACGTAGCAGGCGGACTGGCTGTGACGCACCTTCGCAATCTGGAGTGGATATGGTGGCTGAAGTGGAACTCGACTTCGTGACCAAGGGAAACTACTCTATATTCATCTGGACTACAGGTCGCAATTTCTCAATCTCTGATTCTGGACTTGCATGTTCATGTCACAGAGTTTTACCCTTATTCCAAGGTGTATGTCCCTTCTTGAACTGTGTCTTTCGTCTTGTATTGCCTTCCATGGATGTGACTTGTAGTGTATAAAACAGTGAAATACTTATTGTGGTATGCATGTCCACACTTATATATACCAGGCCATGTGTAATGTCACCTTCAGTTTTGAATGAATGAATGAATGAATGAATGTTTAACGACACCCCAGCACGAAAAATACATCGGCTATTGGGTGTCAAACTATGGTAATGCAAATAAATAAGTGATGATCAACATCAATATAAAAATTCTAAACAAAAACAGTGTAAAGAACTGTGCAAAAACACAAATATCACAGAATTTTACGGATACTGAATTTTACTCAAAACTTCAATTTTGTGCTGTATTGGCCATTCTCAAAGAGAATGTTACACCCCTGCACCACGGTGAGGTTACAGCACACGCAGGGGCCTTCAGTTTTGATACATTAAAACATTTCAATGCAGTGGCAGTTGACAGCTTTTTTGTTCACTGTATATTCTGAACTGCATCTTTGCAGGCTGGTACCATTTTCTCTGCATTCAGGTGTAACCTATTACGGTGTACAGACACCTTGCTAATTACCCTCACCAGAATGACACTCGAGTAATACTCATTTGGAATTGGCATTTTGTTGACTGCATGCAGTATCCAACATTTTACAGTTTTAAAGTTTAACTTTATGTTTTAAAATGGACTTTGTGGAGTTTTTTTTTTTTTAAATGTATCAATTTAAATTTAATTGAACAACAAAAACAAATCATATTCCTGCCAACTGCTATATTTCAATGGCAGAGAACACAAGAAGGAGTAAATTTCTTTTTGTTGTTCAGAAAAATGTCTGTAACTTTTAAAGTTATTGCAGAATTACCATTCCACTATTTGGAATAATTTGACGTAGAATATCGCCTTTTGCGGCACCTGCAATCCCCTATTTCACCGGCTCTAACAGCCATATTTGGTATTGAATATTCTTTTTATTGCCTGTATGCAACTTCACATATGTATTTAAATGCCATATATCAGTTTGAGCGTCATGGTGAAAACAATTTTGGTCCGATAGGCATCAGACTAGAGTTATCCACCCATATTGTTGCCCCAAAACGGAAACGAATGTGAGAAAATATAGTTTTCTTGTTATGTGATTAATGGCTGGGTAGCTGCTTTGTATGCTGAATTGTTACACTGGGTTTGACAGGGAAGAGGATGCAGTTAGTGAATATGTGCACTTGGTTTACACTGGATACTGCATACTGTCCCCCACAGCACCTTGAAGTCATGCAACATTTGTATAAAATGCACAGAAATAGGTGTGATTCGGTCCCTTAGCCCACGTGTGTTTGTTTACATTGATAAAACGTAACAATGAGGTGGACAACAGGGTTTTGAGTGTTCATTGGCCCCAGGCAGGTAAGGTTTTTTGTGAAATGCCAATGGCCTAGTGAAATTAATAAAAGTGCTACAGCCACTGAGGCTATATGAGAAAACATAGTTTAATTAATTGTGGTCCGAGACCAGAGCGAGAGGCTGCATAGACTAAGCTGAAAGCCGTCACACCACCAGACGACCACCCTGCTAAGTCGAAGCCGCCTGCTCCAACAATCTCCCTGCCTGCTACAGAGGAGGACGTAGACCCGTAGGAGTTGGCCTTGGGGAAACTAAAGAAACAATTCCGGGACTACGTCCAAGGGGATACAACAGACACGAAGAAGTTGAGAGTCCGGTACAGCAACCAGAGATGGAAGCCACTGCCGGATGGGACTCACTACGAGCTGCACACCCTAGGGTTCAACAACGCGACGGGACTTGTGACACACCGGCACCAGCAGATCTTCAGACAAGCGATTCTTCTATCTAATAAACAAAAACAATCCAAATTATTTATAGAGTACAAAATTCCCGGATATACCGGTCTCTTTTTTAATAGTGGGGGCATAGCTACCTTTATTAAAGAGGGCATCGCCCACTCTAGACTTCCACATGTTGCCACTCACCCCAATATAGAATCGTTGGGTGTCTATACACGGCCCTAACTATAATTTTAATATATTTAATTTTTATGTACACCCGGATGCATCTAATGTTAATTTAACTGTAAATTATTATTCCAAAATTATTGGTAACAGTAATTCGGATATATTAATTACAGGTGATTTTAACAGTCATAACACTATTTGGGGCTCTAATGTTACCAATTATTTACCAGGCCAAACGCTAGAAAATCTAATGGACAATAATGATTTGGTTTGTTTAAATGATTGCACCCTTAATTTTTTCTCAAATTCCCATCACACTTGGTCGTGTCTGGACGTCACCCTTATTTCGAGGGGCGTGGCAACTAAGTGTGAGTGGGAGGTGCTCAATGAATTTGGTAGTGACCACCTTCCTGTCAAAACCGTTTATAATAAAAAAAGAAATTGGGAAGAACCCAGTAAACAAAAACATAATTGGAATTTTAATAAAGCAAATTGGCCCCGTTTTGAGAATATGTGCGCTAGTATTAATCCTGAGCAGATTAGAAACGCTACTATTGATTTTTTTAATGATAATCTAGGTGTGGACTAATGAATTAAATTTACTTAAAGGCATATTGTCACAGACCACTGACCAATTTAATGATGTAACAAAGTATTACCTGAACAAAAATAATTTGATTTGTGCCTAAATGTACTTTATTCAACCATCTTTATAAAAACCATACTCCTTTATTAATGAGATTTTGTAAAAATAATTGAATTATGGCAATGGTCCATAATTCAAAAACTAAAATTGCCGTGAGGGATGACATGGATTTTATTCCATCATGGTTCAGTTAAAGTAATGCGATAGCTAGATTTGGTTTCCGACAATTAATGTAATTTTTTATTTATTATCCATTTTTAGAGAAATAAGGTCCTTAAATCCGTGACAGTATGCCTTTAAATAATAGGACAGAAGATAATATTAATAATTTTAAAAATGCTAAATATAAACTTATTTATACCATAGCTAAAGAAAAAAAAGCGTCATGGGAAAAATGTGTCGTCTCCATTGGCGAAAGCACTACTGGGAGGGAGGTCTGGTCTAAGAACAAGAGAATTCAGCGAAAACCGGGCAGTTTTTCACATATTTTAAAAAATAGTAAGGTTTATATAACCAATCAAGCTAAAGTTAACTTTTTTTTATAAAAACTGAATTGGCTCAAATAGGCCTACCAGTATTAAAAAACAGCCTTTTTAGGATCATTGGACGGCTCTAAAGACCCCACATTGGTCCTAGGAGGGTATGGCCTTGCCGTCAAAGAATTACAATGGTATAGCCATTTTAGAGCCCAGGGGGGGGGGGGGGGGGGGGGGGGGGGGGGGGGGGGGGGGGGGGGGGGGGGGGGGGGGGGGGGGGGGGGGGGGGGGGGGGGGGAATATTCTAATTACGTACAAATTTACACAGACGGCTCTAAAGACCCCACAATTGGTAGGACGGGTATGGCCTTTGCCGTCAAAGAATTAAATGGATATAGCCATTTTAGAGCCAGACTGACTGATAACGTTTCTGTCTACACCATGGAGCTATTGACTATTAAACAACCATAATGAAATGGACGACCAAAACAAATTCATTATTCTGTCTGACAGCCTAAGTGCCCTTAATGCCATAGATGGCTCCCATAGTGTCAGGCCAGAAATTGTTAATGAATATTATTAGTTTTTATAACAAAATTATCCAGACCGGGCTGGAATTCGTCTTTGAGTGGGTACCGGCCCATGTGGGTATCCATGGGAACGAGACCACTAATCAGTGGGCCAAAAAAGCTTTATCGGATGATAGGGTAAAGATTAATATAAAATATAAATATAGAGATATTAACTGTTATTGTGCCATGCATTGACCGCCTGTGGCAAACAGATTGGAACCACATGACAAGAGCATGGCACGCTAATATCAAACCCATTGTCTCCTCACAGGGCCCTACATCTTTTAGCATTAAAGCTACTAAAATAAAATAGCTAGATTACGCATGGGTGTTTCTGTTGCTCTAAATCAAATTAAATTTAAAATGAAAAAAAAACCCAAATAGTCCAAACTGCACCCATTGCAATACCATAGAAGATATTAAATCATTATTTATTCTTCTGTAACAAATATACAAACGATAGAATTAAACTACACATTTTGTTTGGATAAAAATAACATTCCGTATAAGTATATTTATGTTTAATATCATGTAGATGTGGTATTGTTGAATTCATCTTTGAACAATACTTTATCAAGAATGATAACTTGAATGAAATCTATCTAATCCCGATACATGTACTGACGTACTGTACACACACACACACACACACACACACACACACACACACACACACACACACACACACACACACACACACACACACACCTGGGGGCTTTGTCAACGAACCATCCGAAGCCTTTTTAAAAATAAAACATAATTTTTAAAAAACCCTCCACAGTTTGTTGACGTTTAAACTTTAATATTAAATGCTATTTATTTAAGAATAATATGGTATACATTAAATTTCTTTATAATGGAATGTACGCACACAGACACACACAGATATATGTCAAATAACGTGTACTGTTCTCGACTTAATTTTGGAGATACCTGCTAAAATATAAAATATAAAATTGAATACATATTTTTATTAGAAAGCCAATTGTGATCGACTAAAACAACGAAATAAACTTTTCTTTCTTTTCTTACTGACGTTATTTTCATTATCTTAGTCTTTTTGGTTTATTACTGCTGAACTATGTTCAAGAATACAAAAGAAAACACGTTAGCACTTTAGCTATAGATATAGCTATTGTGGAACTTAGACTAGATAGTTAGGAAGACAAAACGTTGCCACCGAGTCGGTAGAGGGCCGTCTTGAGGTGCGTAGGTTGTAAAACCGAAACACTGCGGTAGATCTATTTTCTGGTTGCTTTTCCCTTCCCAAACAGTCCCCCATGATTGGAATATCAAATACGTGGTTTGTACATATAAAAGAACCCTTGCTGTTAATGGAAAAATATATAACTCTTTTTCCAAAATTGTTGTTTTGATATCTTATAGCCAATGATTAATAAATCATTGTGCTCTAGTGGTATCGTTAAACAAAACAACCCGTTGCCGTCACAGACGACTCCTACCGACCAGAAATAAAAGAAAAGGAAGGTAATATATTATACTAATGGGAAAAGTTAAAGTTTTTGTTTTGTTTAACGACACCACTAGAGCACATTGATTTATTAATCATTGGCAATTGGATATCAAACATTTGGTAATTCCGACAGTCTTTTTTGACATTTCGTCTTAGAGAGGAAACCCGCTACATTTTTCCATTATTAGCAAGAGGTCTTTTATATAAACCATTCCACAGACAGGATAGCACATACCACGGCCTTTGATATACCAGTCGTGGTGCACTGGCTGGAACGAGAAATAACCCAATGCACCATGGGAAAAGGTGTCTGTGCATGTATTTCACAAGGTATATGTTTAACGGCAATCAAATAGTTTTCAAAATATTATTCATTGCGCATTCGTAGTACGAAACAATTTGCAAAATTATGATGTGTACACACATGACATTGTCAAAACCATTTACAAATTTTACAGTTGGTTTGAGACCATTTTATCCCGTGCACAAAAACATTTTTCCTCGAGTATATACCTCAGCATATTTTTAAACTACGGATTTTGGGTCTCACACATGGTTATTTTGACTTGATCGAGAAAAAAAAGAGGAAGAGGAAACCCGCTGTCGCAAAATAGGTACCCCCTGCTGATAAAACAGCATGGGTATATTTTATATGCACTTAGACAGGACAGTACATACCACGACCTTTTCGTGTATGAGTCGTGGTGCACACTGGTTGGGACGGGGAACCCACCGAGCCGAAGCAAGATGTCTTATATGCAATTTCCAATAGACAAGATCGCACATACCACGACTTTTGATATGTCATTGGTTGAGAGAGTAAAACACGACGGGTCCTCGGAGGGTGATCGATCCTAGAACCTATCTCATATCAGGCGAGGGCTTTAGCGCTGAGATACCCGGCATATACCGCGCTCCTCAAGTCTGGTTTCACCTCAAACTCGACAATATATCAGCTGTGTTAAAATTATACAAGTAAAGAGCAGACTATATCATGCAACGTTTCTTCCTGTGATCCAGTAACTCCTTTCCGATAATTCGAAATGTAATTACATTACTGCCCGATAACGCCTCCGTTGTTAGCATGATAACTTTGGCATTACTATGTATTATCAAATCACTAGGAAAAAGGTTTGCACATGATTGTGTGTTATCATGTTAGTAGCTATACGAAATGAATTCTGCTCATGACAGTGGGTTGGTCACTTATTTTTTAAACATCCATTTTTAAAAAATTACTTTTTTGAATTAAACATTTAAAAAAACAACAACAAAAAAACAACAAACCCAAACAAAACAAAACAAAAACAAAAAATAACGATAAACACACCCGCCAAAACCCCCACAAAAAACAAAACGAACAACAGTAGCAAATAAACAAGTAGCTTCCTGCAAAGAATGATTACACTGTCAAGTAGTGACGTAGATAGCAGCGAAACCAATAACGGAGATCTTCCTCCAGTCACACCTAAACGTGTTTATTTTTAAAGAAAAACAATAAAAAGTATAGCTTAAAATTATTATTTTTTAAATATGAGGTTACTACGTTTTGATATTGTGGCTATTTGTATCTTTTCGACAACGGTGTAACAGCAGGGCTGAAAATTAACATAAAAACCATGGTCGCCAGCAGGGCCAGTTGAAGAATATATAGAATATAAAATTTGGCGACTTCTTACTCTTGTCGGCCATTTGCATGGCCATCACGGATTTAAATGATGATGCAATATCTATGTTAGCAAGAGGTCGTTATAAATTAATTCCTTTTTCTAACTAATTATACTGGCGACCATCTTGGATTAAAATGATCTTGTTGTGCCTTAATTAGCTGGGAATATATCATGATGAATTTCTGGTGGATGTTGACAAGGGTTTTTCAGTTTGTGTGATTATAATTATATAATGACATACCCATTAATACAGAGAAACGTTATTACATTTTCAGAAAAATACCTCCACTTTATTAAAGCTCAGTTTCTGAATTTAAGCTACCCTGCAGAAAAGTCCACTGTGTTGTTTGAGATCCAGATGCATATCTCTATAAAAAAAAAATCCCACCCCCCCCCCCCCCCCCCCCCCCCCCCCCCCTCCCTAAAAAACCCCCAAAACAACAACGCCCAAACAAACAAACAAAAAACCACACACCCAACATAGTTAAGTTTGGTGCCCTCGGATGATATCAATTGGTCACATTTGGGGTCTTAGTTCATGGACTACTGTGAGGGTAACATACCCTGAAAAGGACAACCCCTATTGTCCAGCACCTTCTCCCAGGATATTGGTTTGAACAAACACACCCACTAAACCTGGCTGGAGTACACACATTTTAAACAAAAAGCACTACATTTACATGAGCCGGAATTGACCCAAAAAGGTCTTCAATGTCAACAAAATACACATGTTTGCAAACTACATGCTCTCCCATGTCAACTTCAGTATAATAGTTGCCACTTCAAAGTTGTCTGCCGTGAAATAATCACAGTCAAACAGAAGACTACTTGCACGGACAAATTTTCGAAATTTGGTCAACCAAATAGTGTAAATGCAATTTAGTATCATAACAAAATTGTAGTAGGCCTAATAAAGCACACGCCCATATCCGTTGTTCACTAAGCAAGGAGACAATCATAACAAAATGAACCACTAGTAATTATTATTCTTATTAATAACAGAACAAACGATTAGCATTTATAAAATGTCACTAATAATTAACTCTTTGACTGAAGCAAAACATCAAAGCTTATAACCGGCCATATCATCCAGCTATGGGTAACGAAAACGGTATTCGCGATCAAGTGACAGTATTAAAATTATTAGTGCGAAATAAGCGGTTTATGAATAAGTTTTCATTGAGCAAATTCAATTATAATTTAAAAAAAAGTATTGGATATACTAGTATACAAAATATGCGCTCCAACAAACAGTAGCGCATTGATCAATCTGATTAAAATTAGCTCTACTGGTCTCACCAGTAGATCTAACAGCATTGCATGGACTCCAGGTGACATTTCATCTATAATTAACAATTTAAATATTGACAATTACACTTCGCCTTTTATAGCGTTATTCGGGAGCATACAAATTCTAAAAATATCGGGCGAGACTATTTATGCAATAAGCGAACTTGTTGATCTATTTCAACATTGAAAAAAAACAGGGGTAAAAGTGCAGTAATAAATATGTGGCGTGGTACATATAAAAGATCCATTTTTGCTAATCAAAAAGAGTAGTCCATAGAGTGCCGCCAGAGAGATGTCTCTAAAATGTTTTTTTTTAATTCTATCCCTTTCCTTTCTCTCCTTTGAATTCCATCTCATTTCTTCCAGATCTGGCAACTTCTCCTATCTTTCAGCTTATTTCATTGTCCACCTCCACACCACAGTCCTTGTCTTTCTAACCGCAACAGGTGCTTGTCTTTTGTGGCTATCCGTGTCACACACCTGCCATTTCCCATCAGCTTTTAGCTGTGGGCTTAGTCTGACCACTTCGGAGAGTATTTAAATGCTTTTCTTTCATTATATATGTAGTCCTTAACCATTACTTGAATACTTCCACGCCGTAGGGTATTGATAAAGGCACCGATCCAGGTACCGACTTCCACTTAGAGCGAATTTTAACGTGCTGTGAGGCTATATTTCTACACGGGCTTCACTCTCACCAACCATTGACAAGTAACCAATAACCCCTTTCTTTAATAAGAGTCCAGATGAATGAGGTACAGGTATGTGCCCAGCACAAGATGCTTGAACCTTAAGGTGACGACTGTGATACGTTGTAATTGCACTGAGTGTTATTGTACCAGACTACCAGTAAACTGTTACTAATAGTAGGAGGAGAGTCGTAGTCCAATGGTACAGCGCTCGCTTGGTGCGCGGTCGGTCTGGGGTGGATTCTCATCGGTGGACTCATCGGGCTATTTCTCGTTCCACGACGGTTATATCAACAGCCGTGATATGTGCTACTCTGTCTGTGGGGTGGTGCATTTAAAGATCCCTTTAATTTTGACATATAGTCTTAGAAAGAAAATCCGGTACATTTTCCATTAGTAGCAAGGGATCTTTTATATGCACCATCCCATAGACATGATGGCACATACCACGGCCTTTGATATACCAGTCACTGGCTGGAACGAGAAATAGCCCAATGAGTTCACCGATGGGAATCGATCCTAGACCGACCGCGCATCAAGCGAGCGCTTTACCACTGGGCTACGTCTCGCCCCTACAAACGCTAGGAATACCAGAAACACATTCAAGTACGCAATAAAAAATATGCTGAGTGCGCCGTTAAATAAAAACTTTTCTTTCTATATCTTTCTTTTTTCTTCTTTCTTTCTTTCTTTCTTTCTTTCTTTCTTCCTTTCATTCATCCTTTAATCTTTTTTCCTGCTTCCTTTCTTTCTTTCTTTCATCCATACTTTCTTTCTTTTTTCCCCTTCTTTCTTCCCTTTTAGCACTGGCAATTCTACGTTCCCGAATAACATGAATAAAATTAGTATTAAGGCAAACTTCTTTTAACAGGCACATGAATGATGTAATTCTCACGACCCTTGCTTTAGTCAGTGCTAATAATGGAAGTAAACATAAATATCTGAACTTTAGCAGTGTAACAACTCAATCCCGAAATGTTTCTAGCAGCGAAGCACACCTGTTAAATAGGTGAGTAACTATTTATTGAAGAGACTGTGTTTACTTCCACAAATTGTCACTTTGTATTATTATTATTAATTATTTATTTTAATTTTAAAAATAATATTTCATAGGGCGTAACCCCCCCCCCCCCCCCCCCCCCCCCCCACACCCCCCACACCCCCCCCCCCCCCCCCCCCCCCCCCCCCCCCCCCCCCCCCCCCCCCCCCCCCCCCCCCCCCCCCCCCCCCCCCCCCCCCCCCCCCCCCCCCCCCCCCCCCCCCCCCCCCCCCCCCCCCCCCCCCCCCTCCACACACACACACACAAATGGATTAGAAAATAGAAAGAAAAGCTTTTTGTTAACAATTTATATTAGATTCAGTTAAATTAATTTTAAAAATTAACGCACTGGATAAAAAAAAGAGAAAAAACAAACATTTTGGTAACAATTCATTTTTACCGTTAGTTGGTGGGCGATGGTTGTTTTAGATACTTCTGGTATAATTGCACAATGCAATCACGCCTATCAATTTTACTTTCTAACATATTATTTTAAAAAGTCCATCCTAATTTTGAAAAGTCGATATCCTTTTTGTAAATATGTTTGATAAATTAAGCGATTTTATTTATCATTATTCTTTTTAGGTTAAATGTAAACGTAAAATAGATGGAGTTGTTAATTTAATACTAGACTGTCTGCCTGTCTATCTAGCTAGAACACCATTTGTGTGTCTATTTATTTACCTCGTTTGTCTGTTTGTCTGTCTGTGAGTCGTTTTATTTTGTAGGCCAGTGGTAAAATGTTCGCTTAGTGCGCGGTCGGTGTGTAATCGATTCCCGTGGGTAGAACTATTGGGCTATTTCTCGTCCCAGCAAGTGCACCACGACTGGTATATCAAATGCCGTGGTATGTGATATCCTGTGGGATGGTGCATAACAAATCCCTTTCTACTAATGGAAAGAAAGATAACGGGTTTCCTCTCTAAGACTAAGTTATGTAAAAATTACCAAACGTTTGACATCCAATAGCCGATGATTAATAAATAAATGTGCTCTAGTGGTGTTTTTAAACAAAACAAACAACCTTTTTCTATTTAGTAACATGACAAACATAAATACCGTTATCTAGTGAGGTCTGTTGGCGATATTTTAGGGACAGGCTGGACAAAGATGCTATTTTTGTTTTTACCAAAGACACATATCTGTGTGTAGATGAAAAAACCAAAACCAAAAAAACCCCCAACAACAACAAAAACAAAATTCCCATTATCAAGAACCAAAAATCTTACCAATAGGTGGCTGTTGTGACGTCATAGTTCTAAATGGCCTCCAGTAGAAATTGCTTCACCAAATAAACAGCATTTTAGTACTACCATAAGACTATTTTAAATCTTGATATAGTTTCTGTCCTCATCACCAAGTAAAAGTATATAATACATTTGATATGACGACTGGGCATGTCATACTGAACTAATTGTCACTAGTTTTCGACGGTAACCAGTTTTCCAAAATGGTATTATCCATTCAGTATTTTCATAATTTAGGTTCACATTCTAGTAATTTTTTAAATTATACATTTAAACGTAATCTACAGCATATATCGATTGGAAGTGTGGATAATAACAACTAGTTAAAGTGTGGATAATATCCTTACATTACTATTGTCACTGTCATACGAATAAGACGTATTCAAAACTATAGACAAGATATGAATTATGTAAGCTATTTTGAAGATTCCGTAGCAGGTTATAATTATTTTATAAATTTTCAGACATTTATATTATTAATTAACTTTACTACACAGTTTATACAACTTACATGGTGTTTTAAAATCAAACTAATTCTGGTATCTCTAAGCAAAAGTTCCACAAGAGCCGAGTTTCTCAGGAAACATTTCATCAATATTTCATCAATGAATGACAAATAAGAAAATTCATTGACATTAACAGACCCCAATATTCTATATGCATCACACCTCAGATTGTAGAGTGGTATTATAAAGAGAATAACTAGTTAATGACGTGGGATATCGGCTTTATCCCGTGAAGATAAGGATGGGAAGCCTTGCGGAATTTCCCATTCGGCTTGAACAGGATAAAGCCGATGTTCCACGTCATTAACCCGTTATTATTTTTATCCTGCAGTCCATAAAAATTAAGAGAAAAACTATTATTTATTACCCATATGGTTAAGAATATCTTGCTACATATCAAAGTGATACGTTCCACTAGAATGCCAAGTGGGACATAACACTTTTGACGTCACACGATGACGTCATCGATTGGCGTACTACAATTTTACAGGAACGTCAACGAAACGAGATGAGTGATATAAATTAAGATCGATTATGGGTAATAAATGGGATATTAAACTCGCTATCATTTCGTATCATGTTTATGTCCCTCGTGAAATCATTTTCATTGTCATTCGCTAAAGCTCGTGACAATTGAAAATTATTTCACTCGGGACATAAACATGATACGAAATGAAAGCTCGTTTAATATCCTATAATTATGTTATTTCAGCTACGTTATACGATGGCCTAGAGGTTTAATGAGCGATTGTGTAATGTAGCTATGCATGTGACGTCAAAAGTCATAATCGTTTATGACTTTGCTTTAATCGGTCATCATAATCGGCCGATAGAAACAGTGATTGCAGGATAAATTATTATGTCCGTCCCAACCAGTGCCTCGCGACTGGTATTTCAAAGTTTCTTTCGTTTAACTTCACCACTAGAAAGAAAAGACAAAAGAAAAAGAAAAGAAAAAAAAAGAAGAAGAAATTTTTATTTAAAGACGCAACCAACACCTTTTAATTACTGTTATACGGCGTCGGACATATTGTTAAAGGAAGGAAATGTTTTATTTAACGACTCATTCAACACATTTTATGTACGGTTATATGGCGTCGGACATATGGTTAAGGACCACACAGATATTGAGGGAGGAAACCCGCTGTCGCCACTTCATGGGCTACTATTTTCGATTAGCAGCAAGGGATATTTTATATGCACCATCCCATAAACAGAATATCACATAACACGGCCTTTGATTTGATTAAAATTAGTTCTACTGGTCTACCAGTAGATCTAACAGCATTGCGTGGACTCCCATGTCCAGGTGACATTTCATCTATAAAGAACAATTTAAATATCGACCAATTACACTTCGCCTTTTATAGCGTTATTCGGTAGCGAACAAATTCTAAAAATATCGGGCGAGACTTTTTATGTAATAGGCGAACTTGTTGGTCTCTTTCATCATTAAAAAACAGGGGGAAAAGTGCAGTAATGAACTCTGAATTGTATACTAGTATAAACAGAGTTTATGGCTATACCATCACGGTTTTGTTTTTCGTCTTAGTTTAGTTTCCGACATTCTTCGTAATTCACCCGAATCATTTCGTATACCCTCGGTATAATC
>NC_054701.1:35585599-35611122 GCF_016097555.1 Gigantopelta aegis | reverse complement strand
CCCATAATGTATTTTTTTTTTTACAACAGCGCATTATGTCAGTAAACTGAATGAACGAATGAATGAATGAAAGATGTTTTTTTACACACCTGTTGGTGAGAACACCATGGGTTATTTTTGATAACACATGGTTGTTAACACATATACGTATATCCTTTGATCTTGTTGACAAGTTACACATGGTGGAAACCTATATAAACTATTATAGGATATATGTGTCACTGTGTGTGCATATTCAATGTGTTTCTGATTCATTAGTAGCCCAAAGCATAAGCGTACAAGGCACGGGGACAGGGTGGGGGGGGGGGGAGGCAACTGCCCCCCTTACGTTGGAGCAAAAACTCAAATTCGGGCAAACATCATACAGTTTTTTCAGGCAAAATGTGCTGAGACCTTTTTACCATGTATTTCCATCATTATACCCTCAAAATTAGCGATTCCCAGTCTGGAGCTCCACGCGGTAAGACGTGTTTGTTTCGCGTGTGCACACTGCACGTGCTTTCGTGTGCTCGACTTGGGGGTCCTTCATTTCGTTGTTTTTGTCAGCGAAATGAAGTTTTGTACTGGGATGTATGCGGCCATTGGAACTGATTGAACGCTGGAACGCTTCTCGTTTCGACAGCCTGCACCACCAGGTTGGATTCTTTTTTAGCGAGATTCCTTGCCTCCACGTCATTTCTCCGTTTGACTGTCGACTTGGGTTTTTTCGTGACTCGTATGACGGCCATTCTGCAGAACACCACGGTTGTTCGCGTTTAGTCTCTCTACATGTCCGAGCCTGTCCTAGCAGCACTGGAAGATTGACCGCCCCACTCTAAGAAGAAATAGGAAGCGGGGTCGGTCCCTACTACTCTTTTTCTAGGCTTTACCTTGTTTTATAGTGATACCATCTCGTATCCTCCGGAGTCGGGCCCGTCCGCACCACTATACCAAACCATGACGACTGGACTATACCCTAGTCTGATACTCTCTCTCGTTCAGACGGATCCGGCTTCTCAAGATGTTTATTTCAGCACAGCACTACACCTTCAACGTCTATCGACTGTCAATCTAGGGGTTTTCTTGACGGGATGCAACCCATCTCGTCCCTTTAAGCTGTGCACCCAAACGGCCTTAACGAGGCCACTCGCGTGGACATATCGATCGGACTTTAAACTTTTAGATCTGCGTTCAAACTTTTATGTAGAAATTACTTCTTTATTTTTAAATATTATTAAATAGTCCGATCCTCTCTTCATTCTCTTATTTAATTTTGGACTGTCCTTCTAAAATGCTCCAAATTATATAAATATTCGGCCGAGCAGTCAATTCTTTTTATTTTTGGCTTGTAACCTTTTTATTTATTTTATTTATTCTTTTAACTTTTTTACATATTGCTATTTTCAAAATTCTGCCCATTTTCACCCCCCCACCTCCATCCCGAGTCAGGCCACCGATGTTATCGGAGATCGGACTCGGGATGGGCGTTTTCGAAACCCTAGTGGTATATGGCCACGTTAAACTAGTTATCATCATCAAAATTAGCTGTAATCCATGTAAAATGCGCAGTGATTCGTTTGCAAACCTCTATAACCGTTTGGTACTAACGCTAATATGAATACACGTTTTTATCCAGATTCGGGCATTTTCGTTTAATTCGGGCAAAAGCCAGTCTGACCCCCCCCCCCCCCCCCCCCTCCCCCTAGAAAATTGGGAGCTCGAACGCCTATGGCCCAAACTGAATTTGGTCTTCCTCTAACTTCTTACTTGACGAAAAAAATATATACTGGAAAATAAAATGAAGTTTGACATGGTACGTACACACACTAGGAAGGAAGGAAGGAAGGAAGGAAGGAAGGAAATGCTTTATTTAACGACGCACTCAACATATTTTATTTACGGTTATATGGAGTCGGACATATAGTTAAGGACCACACAGATGTTGAGGGAGGAAACCCGCTGTCGCCACTTCATGGGCTACTCTTTTCGATTGGCAGCAAGGGATCTTTTATATGCACCATCCCATAGACAGGATAGCACATACCACGGTCTTTGATGTACCAGTCGTGGTGCACTGGCTGGAGCGAGAAATAGTCCAATGGGCCCACCGACGGGAATCGATCCCAAACCGACCGCGCATCAAGCGAGCTCTTCACCACTGGGCTACGTCTCGCCCCTACAAACGCTAGGAATACCAGAAACACATTTAATATACAGCCACTAGAACTTTATGCAGAACATATATTTAATCTGCAATTAGAGTTGTTAAAAAGTCTAATTTAATCGGCAACATCTTAAACATTAAAGCCATTTCAGGACAGTCCCTTTAATATCTTTATCTAAGTTTAAGGAAGGAAGGAAATGTTTTATTTAACGACGCACTCAACACATGTTATTTACGGTAATATGGCGTCGGACATATGGTTAAGGACCACACATATATTAAGGGAGGAAACCCGCTGTCGCCACTTCATGGACTACTCTTTTTCGATTAGCATCAAGGGATCTTTTATATGTACACAACCCTACAGACAGGATAGTACATACAACAGTGGTGCATTGGGTAGAGCAAGAAATAGCCTAATGGGCCTACAGACGGGGATCGATCCTAGACCGACCACGCATCAGGCAAGAGGTTTACTACTAGGCTACGTTCCGCCCAAAAGTGTCACGTAACTTCAACTTAGGAATGGAAATTTTAGAGGTCAGTCCGATATCTGCCCAACCCATTATAACCCGCATGCATGGTTCCCATTTCCGTGCACAGCCGCTATTGCCATGACCGATTTTGACTTCTTTGCACCACCGCGGCAACGTCTCTTTGGGGTTTCGGTACTGCGAAATATGAGTCACACATTCAACGTACTCTTTGTATTACGTACTTTTGTTACAGTATATATTATGCCTTTTGTAATAATAACATTTCCATATTCACTTTTTATGTTTGTATTCATACATTATACATCCAATAATTAACATAATAAGGTAGTCATACAAACGGATATATAGCGGATTAACGACTGTTCAACAAACCTATTTCTGTTTGCAAATAAAAGCTGAACACTTGAAATGGCCAGTTTATAAATGGACGTCAATTAAAAGTTCGTGAGAATATATTCAAGATCGTGTACTCGGATCACACTGACATGGTACGCATCACGTTCGGTGCGTGATTTAGGTCAGTCGGTTGAGTGATTGCTTGAGGTGCTTGCGTCGCAGGATTTAACCACCTCGGTGGATCTATTCAACTGATAGGGTGTTTTTTTCGTTCCAACCAGTGCACCACAGCTGGCCAAAGTCCGTGATATGTGATTTCCTGTCTGTGGGAAAATGCATATAAAAGATCACTTTCTGCATTAGGAAAAATGTAGAGGGTTTCCTTTGATGACAACGAGTCAGAATTACTAAATGTTTGACATCCAATAGCCGATGATTAATTAATCAATGTGCTCCAGTGGTGTCGTTAAACTAAACAAACGTTTTATGTTTGCATCACGTTTGGAGAACCGAAACAGAGACGGAATAGGAGGAGAAAACCGACTACGCCAGTGGCAGTTGTGGGAGGGAGTGTGGGGGGGGGGGGGGGGGGAGTCTCGGTGGAGAGGGGAAGCCATTGGCTAAATTCACCAAACAGGAAGGTGGCAAAAAAATATAGGGTGCACACCTATATTTTCTGGGGAACATGCGGTAAACAACTGGATGCTTAAAACATCCTTTGAGAAAAAAGTTGCTATTTTGTCTGTGTCCGTCTCCGTCTGTCTGTGACTGTGTGTCTGCCTCTCTGTTACTTGAGTACAGTATGCTTTTTATAATTTCCACGAGTGGTTTCTTCTATCTCTCTCTATCTTTCTGTATGTCTCTCTCTCTCTGTCTGTCACGCTCTCTCACTCTCTCTCTTTGTGTGTGTGTGTCTGTGGCTGTCTGTCTCTCTCGTGCTGAGGTGTCGTTAAACATTGATTCATTCTCTCTCTCTCTCTCTCTCTCTCTCTCTCTCTCTCTCTCTCTCTCTCTCTCTCTCTCTCTCTCTCTCTCTCTCTCTCTCTCTCTGTATGTACACGTATATAAATGCACTTATATATACATTGTGTACATATAGTCAAACTTCGATCTGTGTGTCTGTGTCTGTCTCTCTCGTGCTGGGGTGTCGTTAAACATTCATTCATTCTCTCTCTCTCTCTCTCTCTCTCTCTCTCTCTCTCTCTCTCTCTCTCTCTCTCTATCTATCTATCTCTCTCTCTTTCTCTCTCTTTCTCTCTGTATGTACACGTATATAAATGTACTTATATATACATTGTGTACATATATGATATAGTCAAACTTCGATCTCTCGACCTCGATCTGATCCTCTTGTTTAGGTCACACCATAGTTACAGTGTATGAACGGAACTGTATTTATTTTTATTTTTTCAATTTCCCGGAAGCAGTAACTATATTTATCGACGATACCCTGTTAGACACATTCCCTTCATTCACTTTCATAAACTATAAACTAAACAATTCCTTCCAAACTAAATGATCCGTAAAAATGCACAGCAGCTAGAGGAAATGACGTCATTTACAAAAAATCACCTGATTCAAATAATAGTGAATGAACGTTCGCATTCTTACTCGACATAGTATCATTGAAGTTTACACAAACAATACTAGAGGCGTGTTTAAAGGTAAACAAAATAAATTCAGTTATGTATTGTTAAAGTATGCATAAAAATTTAATTATAAGATTTGACCGCAATTATTTTTTGGTTTTCTGTATGACCCTTTACGCGGGGTCATATAGTGTGCACATCGTTTTTTCGGTTTATACTTGCAAGGACCAAAAAATAATTGCGGTCAATTCTTAAATAAATAAATATATATATATATATATATATATATATATATATATATATATACGTTTTCTATTATTTTATTCATCGCTACTGGGTAAACATTATTTTTAAAATCCATTTTGAAATCAGATTATGTACACAGTTTCGAAACGAATGTGTTGTACTTAACATGTATGGATGACATTCGTCATACTGAAGTTGAAAAACAGTGTAAAAATAATATACTAGTAATATACAAGACTTTTGCTAGTTGTTCTGCAAATCTCATTTGTATAGTCACTTGCTGGTAAAAACAAAAACAATTGTATAGTTAACTGGGATCCAATGGTTACGTAGAACTCTCGTTTTGAGTAAACGCAATTAAGCCTTTGTTTTTTTTAAATCTAAACGAAGTTGAAAGGTGAAATATATGCATCGCTGTCTACGTTAAAGGGACTAACGCGTTTGTAGTAATTTTTGGCAGATATGACGTTTTTTAAAAATTATTAAATTGAAAGACCCTCGTTTCTAAACACTACGACGTATTTTTCACAATTAAAGCCGTTTTTATCATTTAAATTAGAAATACTTACATTTTATTATTTACAATATGCATGTGTGAACACCAAAAGTGGTTCTGTTCATCCAGGATTTTGCAATACCCCAAAATGCATTTTTCATAATTCTAAAAACGCACGTTCGTCTGAGAAGTAATGGTTATCTAGACAAGTTCTAGTTATTTTTAGACGGCATTTCTCCGTTTAAACATCACAGACTTTAGCTTCTCTCTGTTGTACCTATATCCAAATGTCTTGAAGGTTTGTAGACTGAAAAAAATCTTAGTGTCCATTTTCACAGGCTGAAACTAGGGTCTCCACCTTTAAAATTACACATTATTTACAATATTTTGCTTTGAATATGAATTTTTTTTATGTAACATTTTTGGCCATAAGATGAATAGGGGAAAGTATGATTGGCGGTTTGGTATAATTTATCTCACGAGTTGTTTAAAAACGTATCTGTCAACAAGAATAGTATCTCAAAGAAACGAATGTAGTATTCAGTATCTTACAGATCTTTATAACTAAAACATTATTGTTTAACGACACCACTAGAGCACATTGATTTATTAATCATCGGCTATTGGATGTCAAACATTTGATAATTCTGACATGTAGTCTTAGAGAGGAAACACGCTACATTATTCCATTTATAGCAAGGGAACCTTTATATGCACCATCCCACAGACATGATAGCAAATACCACGGCCTTTGATGTACCAGTCGTAGTGCACTGGCTAGAATGAGAAATAGCCCAATGGGTCCACCGACGGGAATCGATCCAACACCGACCGCGCATGATGCGAGCACTTTAACACTGGAATACATCCCGCCCATCTTTTAAAAAGGTCTTTTTCAGGGGAAAGTGGCACAGAGAACTGGTTGTAACCAGCCTGTGGCAACGCTTCCAAGCGACCACTTCCATTCAGAACCGTTCACGTTCTCGAGTGCCGAAATCCACACCACGCCGTGTATCTTGTAAACATTGCACTACGTCAACGCACTGTCCCTGTCAGACATTTTAGGGATCAACTGAACCAGACATCAGTGGGAAAGTGCATTTAAAAGATCCCTTGCTGCATGAGGAAAAATGTAGCGGGTTTCCTCTGATGACTACGTTCACAATTACCAAATGTTTAACATCCAATAACCGATGATTAATTAATCAATGTGCTCTAGTGGTGTCGTTAAACAAAAACAAACAAACAAACAGACCTGACAAATATCGGAATCGTGCACGAGCCAACATTGCGCAAGCAGTTAGACTACGTCTTCTCCGGGAGGCGGGACGTAGACCAGTGGTACGGCGCTTTCCTGATGCGCGGTCGGTCTAGGATCGATCCCCATCGGTGGACTCATTGGGCTATTTCTCATTACAGCCAGTGCGTGACGACTGATATATCAAAGGCCGTGGTATGTGCTATCCTGTCTGTGGGATGGGGCATATACAAAAAATCCCTAATGGACAAATGTAGCGGGTTTCCTCTCTAAGATTATATGTCAAAATTACCACATTTTAGTCATCCAATAACTGATGATGAATAAATCAATAATCTCTAGTGGTGTCGTTGAACAAAACATACTTTAACGTCTTCTCCCAGCTTTCGGGCAACAAGTCAAGACTAGGGTAGACATCACAGTCGCCGGACACGTGATGGATAGCGGAGGGTACTATTCACAGACCAATTTAGGTTTGCCCTGCTGTTCAACGACGCCAGAATCCTTGCCTATTGTCGTCAAGGTGAGATATTTGTAGATACCAACGTCAAACCGATTCAGATATAAGCCTAGCGGTGGAACATTGATGGTGTGGAGTGGACTTTATGTGCACTATAAGGACTCCCCTGAATGTCATCCCTGGAAACTTGACAAGTACCAGGTATTGGGACGAGATTTTGCAGCCTTTGGTCCTTTCGTTACTTCGTCTATTGGTTTTGATAAGACAGCAATGCCAGACCCCACCGTGACAGGGCTGTAACATATCTCCCCACACAAAATGGTGTCTGACGTCAAATGGTGTCTAACATATGGATTGTGGCAGGATTTAGCTCAGTCGATTGAGTGCTCATTTGAGGTGCTTAATTAGCAGGATCGAACCAGCTCGGTGGATCCATTCAACTAGTTGGGATTTTCTCGTTCCAACCCGTGTACCACAACTAGTCACATGCCGTCGCATGTGCTTTTCTGTCTGTGATAAATATAAAATATCCCTTGCTGCATTAGGAAAAATGTAGCGGGTTTCCTCTGATGACTACGAGTCAGAATTACTAAATGTTTGACATCCAATAGCCGATGATTAATTCATCAATGTGCTCTAGTGGTGTCGTTAAACAACAACAACAACAAAATAATAAAAAACAACATATGGATTGGCTAGCATTCTCCCCAGATTTGTCACCTATTCAACGAATTTGGGACGAGTTGGGCACTCGATTGACAGACACTCATAGCCAGCAGATGTTCCAGAATTGGGACAATTCCTCCAGGCGGAGTGACAGGCTATATCCTAGGAGTTCTTTCGAGGTCAGATCGACAGTATGCCACGACACAGTGTTGGCCGTATACGAGCGAGAGGTTGCTTCTCTCGTTATTGAAATGGTGGTGTTGTGTGAGACTTTGGGTTTTGACCCCTGGTGGTCTGACATTTTGCTCTCGTGTCTCCAGTGCTGATATCCATGATTTTGGTATAGGGGATTGACTAAACATTATTGCAGTGGATTTTGTGCTAATCAAAGTACTGTATGGTAAAACTGACAAAACATTAACTTTTATGTCTCTTAATTTGTTTTGTATAAATAAGTTTAGTTCAGAATTAACATTTTATAATGATATAATCAACAGTATCAGTAAATGTATGATATCGCATATCAAAATAGCAGCACGAGTTGTGTTCTTTCTGTTCCAAAATTTTAATATTTTGAAAACAAATTATAAATTGTTTAATTAAATTAATAGCTAAACTATTTTATTCACTTGACAAAGCAAAATTAAAATCGACCAAGTTACAGATAAATTCTTACACATAACAAGTGACTATGCAAGCAAATTTTACAGTAACGATTAAATGCGCAAGGATCGGCAAATCTCAGGTACATCTAATTCTTGGTTATTTGTTATATTTGGACATCAAGCAATTATAAAATATATATTTATAAATACAAACGTAACGGATATAAGCACAGCTTGTAAAATATTGATTTTAATTATACTTTTATCGCGGGTGAATTTAAAATTTCAAATGGCATTTTCGTACTGATCTGCACACATAATTGATAAGACAAGACAAGACTTTATTTACACTAGGGCTACAACAAGTGTGAAACTATTATTTTTCAAACTCTAAATGGTATTTCATTACAATAATAAATCAGTTATATCATTAATCGGTTCACTATAGCACATGGAACAAATAGCAATTGAGGTATATACAATCACAACTTCCACAAACTAGACAGTTCCGTTCACACACTGTGATAGATTATATAAAAGGTCAGCGTTAACTTCGGACTATAATAATCTCGACCTGGTAATTTTGACCCGGTAATCTCGGCCCGTATCTAATTGTTACTGAATGCATAGAAATATCACTGCTTTTATCAGTTACAACTACTAGCTCCCTATTATTTTTCGGCGGACCGTTCAAAAGGCGCCCAAATTCCTTCATTAAAACTGCGCGACCTGTCATTTTGGCTTAATCCTACGGGAGTTTCAGAATTCCATAGCACCAAAACTATCTCCGCCCGCTAGCGACACCGGTCGGGCTGCTGGTGCTCTCTTGCACCTGCCAGTGCGGGCGGTTCCCTCTCCTACCCACCCCAACCCCTTTTCTGTCCTGGGCAGAGCAGGCGGCTAAGGCCGGCACATGTGCCCATGACAGGCGTGCGCTACAACAGCTTGTTCTGAATATGCACGTAAAACCCTCTGACCTGACCTGACCTAGAAATATAAATAAAACGTGTGTATGGCACGTGAAGGGCAGCTTGTGCCAAGCTTACTAGTATTAGTCTATGTACCTATATGTACAGTTGTCATATATATTGCCTATAATGTAAGGCCATGCTTAATTCAATAGATATGTTGTTTTCGAATGTAATCTGTAATCAGACGGTGATTGGTGTCATGCTTAACTGAGTAGATTTGACGTATCCTAATTTAATCACTTACTAGTAAGCCTCGATCTAATGTTGTTGGTTTTTTTGGTGTGTTTTTTTTGTAATCAAAAGTTGATTCCTAAAAACATACGCATCTTCGATTTGTCTCCTGTATTTTAATATTGCACTTCGAAAACTCGAAGTGTATGGATCGACCAAGCTATCGTTGCTGGTAGTATTGTAAAGAAGAATGAATGGTCAGCCAAGTGAAGAGCGGGTGTCTCTGATGGTCTGGACTGTCGAGGATTCGGGTTTTTAAACACACGATAATAGATCTCCAACTAAGCGGAACGAAATGATCCTAGATGTGTGTTGGTTTTTGCACATGATTGAGGAACTCGTTGCGTAAAACATAAACCACGGACACAGTCTGGTTACCGACAAAGAAATGTAGTTAGTGCTGTTTGTTTTTGTTTAACGTTTTTATTGTGAATTTTGTATCATGACTTTTTCTTTTTAAAATATATTATCTCATTATCTCAAGCCCCCTTGCTACTTTAACGAGGTGACAGAACACAGAAGGATTTTCTATTCGTATGTATATATATATATATATATATATATATATATATATATATATATATATATATATATATATATTTCCTTTTCGTATTCGTTACAGGTTCCAAAGTGATGAAGGCACAATGGCGGTTGGATATTTTCTCGGAAAGAGGACTTTAGTGTTTGTATTACTGTCGATGTATCTTCTGACACTTTACTTCATTCATGGATACTACAGCATGTTAACTTACAACAGGCATCGGCGGGAACCGTTTGAGCGTGTCCTACAAGACAAGGAAGACATGACATCATTCAGTTGTTCGAAGCTTGTTGCACACCTAAAGAAGCAAAGTCTAATGCACACTGATGCCGTCTTACTGCACAGGCTCGCGAAATGCAAAATCAACATTAGGAATGTTAACCCCACTGACGGCATTCACAGGACTCACTTGGACAAGAACAGGAAACGCAACATCGATAACATTAGAGACAGCTTTTCAAGAAAACACTTACATAGGGAAAGTAAAACTGACAATGAGAAGAACATGGTTAACAATAGAAACAAGTTCACAAGAAAGCAACTACAGCACACGAACTGTATATGCAATAAGAAAACGGATAAAGCGCCTTTGCTGGTTCTGTTCTCAACATGGTCTGACAATATGAGTGGACGCATCAGAGACAACACCTGCTACAACTGGAGATCCTTGAGACCTCTGGTCCAGCCTGTCCTCTTCACGAACAGTTCCTCGGCTAGAAGAGAGTGTGAGAAAAACGGCTGGTCCGTGCTTCCTTTGAGACAGACAGCCGCTGGAGGTGCCCCTGTCCTCAAGGTTATGTTCGCTGAAGTCTTGAGAAGGTTTAATTCGACAATATACGGCTTTTCCAACGGAGACATTCTGTTTGGAGAGAACCTTCTGAAAACACTGGTGGCCGTCGAAGAGACATTTGGCGCTGAAAAACGTCCCCTTCTTCTTATAGGCACCAGAACCAACGTGGTAAATGTCACTTCACCAGAAGCCTCTTCGTTTAGCAATCTTCAGGTTGCGTCCAAGAAGAGGGGGAAGTTGTTCATACATCAGTCGCAGGATTATTTCATCACCAACAAGGCCTTTCCGTGGTCTGACATCCCCGGAGTAGTGGTAGGGAGAAGAGGCTATGATAACTGGATAGTAATAAATTCCATCCTAAAACAACATACAGTTATAGACGCAACAGAAACCATTCTTGCAGTTCATCAGACGACACGCAAGGGCATTTACGAAGGACATTCACGACCTTATCCAGATTACAATACAAAACTCCTTGCTCGATATCACAAGACCATTCGTTATGTAGCGGGGTCTACGCGCTGTGCTGGGATAATAACGAAATACTCGGTGAAGGGTAACATTTTTGCTTTGAAAAGAAATAGTGTGCCAAAGTTTTGTAAAAATCCTTATCCTTAATTTTCATGCTTAACATTCGTTTCATGCTTAACATTCGTTTTATAATAATAATAATAATAATAATAATAATAATAATAATAATAATAATAATAGAAGAAGTTTGTTTGGTTTGTTTAACGATACCACTAAATCACATTGATTTATTAATCATCGGCTATTGGATGTCAAACATTTGGTAATTTTGACATATAGTCTTGGATAGAAAACCCAGTACAATTTTTATTAGTAATAAGGGATCTTAATAATAGGAAACCCTGTACAATTTTTTTTTTAGTAATAAGGGATCTTTTATATGCACCATCCCATAGACAGGATAGCGCATACCACGGCCTTTGATATACCAGTCGTGGTTCACTAGTTGGAAAGAGAAACAGCCGAATGGGCCTACCGACGGGGATCGATCCCAAACCGACCGCGCATCAAGCGAACGCTTTACCAGTGGGCTACAACAACAATAATAATAATAATAATAACAATAATAATAATAATAAAAAAAAAAAAAAAAATATATATATATAATAATAATGTCTTTTGTTGCCTTCTATATAGCATTTTAATCAAATAGTGGATACAACTGGTTCAGTTACAATGGAGACCAACAGCATACCCGGAATTCATAAATAGTTCACATTTTAAAATATTTCAAGACATTAAACAGATGTATGAAGATAACCGGTACAAAATGATTTAACTTGTTTAAGATCAATATGCAACTGACATTTTCGAATGATCAACTGTGCAAAGTAAACATTTTCTAATTAATAACACTAATTAGTATAAGTGAATACTCGCACTCAAACTATTAAACAAAATGCACACACATTTTGAGTTTGAGTTTAATAACATAACATCAAATTCCTCAAAATATATTGGATTTTTTGTTAACAAATAACTATGCAAGGTATTACTGGTTTTTGTTTTGTTTGTTAGCTGTTTGGATATTAAGAGTGTCAACAAGGATTCCGGGTGGTTTTACAAAGGGAGATAATACATCAAGACCGACATGAGTTAGTTATATTTGTAATGTGTTTTCATTTAAAGCGGCATTCCCTGGAATATTTTTATTATTTAAGCATATAGAACAGACAATCCAATTACGTTTAGTGCATATATGACGCCGCGCTCCGCATTATTTAAGACAAAGGGTGTGTATGCAAGAAACCGTTTTAATTTTTTAATTTATGTTGTCTGAAACATATCCCAGATTGTTACCTCAGGACATACCAACGATTAAAGTGAACACCAGATACAATAATATCTCTAAAATGTTACCAGTATCAGCTCCAAGGTATATGTCAAGGGCGTAGAATGGCACAGATAGAACCTATAGCATTTACTACCTATCCAATATACACCAAAAATGCGCCGCTCCGCACCCAGCACAGACCAAAGAGAGAGAGAGAGAGAGAGAGAGAGAGAGAGAGAGAGAGAGAGAGAGAGAGAGAGAGAGAGAGAGAGAGAGAGAGAGAGAGAGAGAGAGAGAGAGAGAGAGAGAGAGAGAGAGAGAGATATGAAAAAACCCAACAACAAAAAATTTGTCACATTTAGATTAATAAGGACACAAGTAAAGTTATGTTTCCGTTATATCTATTGAGTGTGTCTCATCAACAGATTAAGGGTGATAATTGGGGATATACTTATCCCTAAAGTTTTAATTTTACTTTAATTTTTAATTCTCACCCACTCCCCTCTTTAGGGCACTGGATGTATATAACGTTTTAAAGTATATTGTATGACAGTTTGTACAGACCTATAGACATTTTCCACAATCCAATTTATTACATTAGAACATTGTGTGGAATAGGGGCGGATCGAACTACTTCGGTGGATCCATTGGGATTTTTAGGTATCTGATTGGGATTTTTTCCTCGTTCAAACCAGTGCACCACAACTGGTCGTGGTATGTGCTTTCCTGTATTTGGGAAAGTGCATATAAAAGATCCCTTGCTGCATTAGGAAAAAATGTAGCTGGTTTCCTCTGATGACTATAAAATGTTTAACATCCAATAGCCGATGATTAATTAATCAATGCGCTCTAGTGGTGTTGTTAAACAAAACAAACGAACAAACTTTGTGTGGAATATTGGCAGTTTTGCCATTAGCAAACGTCCTTACCCTGTGACTGTTGGCGTAGAATCTATAAGTTATTTATATGACAATGTGTGACTACACAATATAGACACTTTACATGGTCCAAGCGCTCGCTTGATGCACGGTTGGTTTCGGATCGATCCTTTTCAGTGGGCCCATTGGGCTATTTCTCGCTCCAGCCAGACTGGTACATCAAAGGCCGTGGTATGTGCTATTCTGTCTATGGGATGGTGTATATAAAATATCCCTTGCTGCTAATCGAAAAAGAGTAGCCCATGAAGTGGCGACAGCAGATTTCCTCCCTCGATATATGTGCGGTTCTTAACCATAAGTCCGACGCCATATAGCCGTAAATAAAATGTGTTGAGTGGTGCATCATTAAATAAACCATTTCTTTCTCTTTTTTTCCATTGGAACATTGCATGTGGGGCAGTTTCTGTCATTTTGGGACATTATTTCACGTGTTGGCATATGTCTATCACTTTCCATACTATGTAATTTGGGTTTAAACACACACACACACACACACACACACACACACACACACACACACACACACACACACACACACATTGGAGGGGGTTTTGTTTTGCCATGGGCCATGGAACAGGTTACCGTACAAATCTAATTCTTGGATCTCATTTATACCAGTGCGTGTGCTTTCTATAAATTCTCCGCTATGCTGTTGGATCCTAGGGAATGGAAACTCGACAAGGTGGTTCTGGTTGGAATGGATATTTGAGGGGGTTCGACTCGACATTTGAGGGGGTTCGACGGTCTTTCGTTTGAGGGGGTTCTTTCTTTACATGGTACTGGAACCTTTTACACTGGGGGTAAATTGGTATGTTATGTCCTGTACGGTTGGTAGACATGGCGGTGGTATATTTGAAAGATTTTTATTTAACGGTCGGTGTGGGATCCATCCCCGTTGGTGAGCCCATTTGGGCTATTTCTCATTCCAGCCAGTGCACCACGACTGGCATATCAAAGGCTGTGGTATGTACTATCCTGTCTGTGGGAACCCTGTCTGTGGTATGGTGCATGTAAAAGATCTCTTGCTGCAAATCGAAAAGAGTAGCCCATGAAGTGGCGACAGCGGGTTTCCTCTCTCAATATATGTGTGGTCCTTAACCATATGTCTGACGCCATATAACCGTAAATAAAATGTGTTGAGTGCGTCGTCAAATAAAACATTACTCTCTCTCCAATGTGTGAACTCGTTAATTCTTTTTCACGAATTCACACTTTGGCGTGCATTCTCCTCTACATAGTGACATCAAATCTACAAGATGTTCTAAGCTCCAATGACTGTAGCGAACTGAAACTGTCTGAAAGAAAACCAAACATATTTTTATATTAGTCGTAATTAACCAACATACCGCTACCAAATACACAGGCGCGGATCCATGGGGGTGTCACAGGGGTCCCGTGACCCCTGCTTTGGAAACAATTAATAAATAGTTTTATTAGATTAGTCTAAGGTCAACAAACTGAGCAAGCACCTAAATCAAGAATCCCATTAAAATTATGTTAAATCTACTTTTGTTTTGTACACCAAATCATAGACACTCGCCATTGTAGACGAAATCCGTGAAACAGCAACAGGTTTTATAGTGGAGAATAATACATTTATGGGAGTGATGTATAACGAGTATAGCTAAATGCTGTCGACAATAAGAAAATTAATGTTGATGGTCTATTCTAAATGGCTAAATAATACACAAAAACCTCGTGATTGCAGCTTTAATATACATTCATTTAAAGCGACAGTCTCAAAGTTGCATAAACACCAAAATATTATCTCTTTTTTGTGATGTGTATAGATAATATCTCGAAATACATGCCCCCCCCCCCCCCCCCCCCCCCCCCCCCCCCCCCCCCCCCCCCCCCTATAAAACAACACAAAAGAAAACAAACAAAAACATTGGCGTAGACAGGATTTTATATTGCGGGCAACCACATTATGAATGAGTCATTTTATGTGGCGACAAGAAAATATATAACGTGATGTGAGGAAAAGGTGTGATGGGGTGGGGGGAGGGGGGGGGGGGCGAGGGCATTATTCCCATAGCCCCCTTCAGCATTTTGACATTTTCCGTTAAGTTACGAGAATGGCCGGAAACGTTACCATAAAAACGCCAACAGTTCTTTGACGTGACGTCAACAATGCTTTCACGTTTTAATATGCTTATTGATGTCAAAGCGATACTATGTGCATTCGTCTGAATATAGTTTTAACCTCAGAAATGTGCGAACAGAATCGCTGTTTGTCATTTAATACTCATATTTATGTTAAAAGTGTATAAATGTAAAATATATGTGCATGGATCTAATACTACCTAATCACGACATCTAACTTACTGCTGTTCTACAAGTGTTGAATGGATATACCAATAGAGGTAAGTGTTTGTTTGTTTGGTTGGTTGTTTATCAGGACAGTTAAAGTCGGAGTTGGGGTATGCGTAGGCATTAGAGTAACGAGAGTTTTATATTGAAGGGCCACCCACATTGTTTTTCGTTTGTATATTGGGAGATGTGACTGAGGAGGACCACGGCCCCCATGCTGCACGCTGGCTACGCTAATACATATTAATAAGACAGTATTAGAAATGTTCGCGAACTTAATTCAGGTCAATTCAGTTCAGTTTATTGCATTAGTTTAATCGTACAAATTGCCCTCGAGCGTGTTGGATGTGTGTGCACCCGTCAGAATTACCCAATGTTTGACATCCGATAGTCAATGATTAATTAATCAATGTGCTCTAGTGGTGTCGTTAAACAAAAACAAATTTTAATATTTTTATCCATCTGTGTAAAAGCGAGTGTAGTCATAGACATCACTGGCTACAGTCTGAAATAATACTGTTTAAAGGGGGACAACTCGGCCTTATCAACCTCTTTTTAAATTTCAAATGCAATATTTACTGGGGCCTTTTCCCAAGGAAGGAAAGAAGAAAATGTTTTATTTAACGACAGACTCAACACAGTTTTGTTTACGGTTATATGGCGTCGGACATATGGTTAAGGACCACACAGGTATTGAGAGAGGAAACCCGCTGTCGCCACTTCATGGGCTACTCTTTTCGATTAGCAGCAAGGGATCTTTTATATGCACCATCCCACAGACAGGATAGTACATACCACGGCCTTTGTTTACCCAGTTATGGAGCACTGGCTGGAACGAGAAATAGCTTTTCCCAAGGATACGCGACTCTATTGGTAATTTTAAATACTGGTTTATCGTTAATTTCTCCAAGTATAGTGACTTTCCACACATAGGTGACAAACGCGTCTCCCATCCTTGCAGTATGTGCGGGTAAACTACAGGTTTAAGAAACTCAACTGGGGTATTTCGTGTTAACTTTGATTTTTAATCCAGTATCTTAAACTCACGGTTTTTCTTCTGATCGTTAGAGGGGTATGCCCAACTCAAAATGCAAACTGTCAATGGGAGTTGAACTCTAGCAATAATCTTTAAGGCTTGATTTTGGATCAAATCAAGTTTATGTAATAAGCTCAGCGGGGCACAGCAAAGGGTCTGTGCTCCGTATTCCAATCTAGACAAAATATAGGCATAAAAGACGACAAGCATTGCTTTTAGTCCTCCCCCTCCCCCCTCCCCACTCCCCCTTCATTCAGCATTACTTCTCTGTTTACAGACTCCTGCGCGTGCTGTAACCTCACCGTGGTGCAGGGGTGTAACATTCTCTTTGAGAATGGACAATACAGCACAAATCCCCTTGTTTTGTTCGAGATACAATTGAAATTTTGAGTAAAAGTCAGTATCTATCTGTGATATTTGTATTTTATATTGATGTTGATCATCACTTTATTTGTTTGCATTACCATAGTTTGACACCCAATAGCCGATGTATTTTTCGTGATGGGGTGTCGTTAAATATTCATTCATTCATTCATTCATTCATTCTATTTACAGAAGTTATCATTCAGTCGACCGGGCAGCCGACGAGCCAGCATTTCACATTTCAGTCAACTACCCATTTCATTTCAACTTATTTTCGTGCTTATATCCAAATAAGGTTCAAGCACGTTGTCCTGGGCACACACCTCAGCTATCTGAGCTGTCTGTCCAGGACAGTGGGTTAGTTGTTAATTGTTAGTGGTTAGTGTGAGAGAAGAGGGTGTAGTACCCTAACACCTACCCACTGAGTCGTTAAAAGTCGCTCTGGGTGGGAGCTGGTACTGGGATGTGGACCCTGTACCTACCAGCCTTATGTCTGATGGCTTAACCAGGATGCCACCAAGACTGGTTTATAGTTTTATAAAATATTTTATGGGGAAGGGAAGGTAAAAAATTGCCAGATTTTGCCCTTTAATTAAAAACTTTGTCAACTGTGAAAGATGTTTACAAAAACATTGCTACAGCCTCGTTTCAACAATATTATTTATTATAACATTAAAGTTTGTTGCTGCATACAGTTACGGAGCGTTACAACTTACTACCCAATCAACCATCCCGACCAATCAACCATACAATACATTATCCATCAAACCATTCAGTCAACCAACCAACCAACCAATAACCCATCCTCCTGTAAACCATCTTGTCGAAATCAGAACGGTTTGAGTGTAACGAAGTTCTGTTCTGTTCTGTTTTATTCAAATCTAATCATTGACTAAACCCACCAACAGAACAGAACAGAACTTACCTGCCAATCAATGAATCAATAATTTAGCCCGTGATGACGTTCCCTGAATGTTTGAACACGTTTGTCGTGGGCAAATATGCCCAAAATAGGAGGTTATAGGGTAAAAGAACTATGGAACTTTTTTTCTCTTTTTTTTTCTAAACCTTTATTACCCCCAGATCACTGGCAATGTCAAGGTTGGGGTGCCTTGAATCATCGTCATACAATATACAACAATGTCAGTTTAAGTCAGAATACACCAGACCCTGGTTGTGATAAAGACACATAGCTGGACACTTTTTGAAAAATGTATGTTATCAGTATAGATAGTACTAAACCAAATAATTTCCGGCTGGGTCAAAGTTCGAGGTGCACCCAACTTTTGATAGAGAAGTGAACACCACAAGTCCTGTGATTGGTTATAAATGTGAGTGTGTTGGTTGTAAAAAATAATAGTTTCATCTGGGTAAAAAAACATATGCAATTTGAAACATGTAAAAAAAGTACTCGAATTT
The DNA here is from genome assembly GCF_016097555.1 of Gigantopelta aegis. Classification (NCBI taxonomy): domain Eukaryota; kingdom Metazoa; phylum Mollusca; class Gastropoda; order Neomphalida; family Peltospiridae; genus Gigantopelta; species Gigantopelta aegis. The sequence goes on along the minus strand of NC_054701.1, from coordinate 35,592,420 downwards.
TGTGCGGAACTAGGGTGGTCATAGACGCTACTCGTTATCTCACAAACGAGCAGCTTGACCCCCAATTTTTTCTGATTCACTTTAAGTGTGAGGGGTGGTAGTATTTATATCCGTGACGTTTATGTCGGTTGATACGTTGCAGGTAGGAGTTTTAGCCACATATGTTACTATTGTCGTCTATGGGATTTGATTTGGTAGTATACACCCTAGAGGTTTCTCCAATAAAACGGCCTTTAAAAAAACCGGCTTGTGATTCGCTTATAACGTTTGATAAAACTGACTTCATTCTACTAGCGATAACACGAAATCTTGTAATCTACGTTTAAAAGTGTGATTGGTCTCCAGTTTTTAAGTTGGCGTCTATCCCTACCTTCCTTTGGGATACATGTTATACTACCTTGTTTTTGGAATTCTGAAAGTTTCCAGGAATTATATGCATGATTAATAGAACGACAGACGAGAGTGCCGATATCTTTCCAAAAGAATTTATAAAATTCAGCTGTAAAACCGTCTGATCCAGGACTTTTTCCATTTTTCATATTTTTTAAAACGCTCTTGCATTCATCTAGAGTAATATAACCTTCACAACTATCTTTTTCGATTTCTGATAATTTTATTTCAGTATCTAGAAAATTGTTTTCAATTTATTTTGATTGTTTATTGTAATTATTAGAATATAATTTTTTAAAGAAGACTGAAGTTATTTTCAAAATTTCTAAATTGTCAGTTTGTAGCACATTATCATCGTGGAATATTTCCGATATGTTTTTGTTAATATAGTTTCTTTTTTCTAAGTTAAGGAAATATTCTGTATTTTTTTCGCCTTCTTCATACCACTTCTAAAAATTATTCCCTTTATTTTTTGATTACGCAAGGTTTCAAGTTCTAATTTATTTTCATGTAGTATTCTGGATTCATCTTTAGTAAAAGTATGTGATCTTGATTCTAAATTTAATATTTCTTTTTCAAGATTTTTTTCTTGTTTTAGCATATCTTGTTTTCTTCTTGTTGAGTAATTAATACTTTCGCTTCTTATTCTCATCTTAATAATTTCAAAAAGAAGTTGATCATTAATTGAAAATATCATAGTTTGTCGGTTTTCTCAAAAAATGTAATATTCGTCAATAGTTTCTGAAATAATAGTTTTAACAAGTTTTGTATAGTTATCATCAAATAGTAAGCTTGCATTAAATTTTCAGTATCCTGGTCCTCGTTTTGTGTCATTGAGTGAAATTTGTAATATTATAAGGGAATGGTCCGATTTGTAACTTATGTCTATAGAGCATTTTTTAATTGAAGCTGAAATGTCTTCTGAAACCAGGAAATAGTCAAGCCTTCTTTGTTTAGTAAAAATGTTTAAGTCGCCATGTGTACTGACGTTTATCTGGGTTACCTATTCTCCAAGGGTCGGTCAAGTCTAGATATTCTTTTATTTCTGCAATACACTTATGGGATAAAATAGTGTTCTTTGTTTATAGTTATATGTATCTAACGTATAATCTTGAACCACGTTCCAGTCACCTGCCATAATAATTGAACCCGGTAAACGTTCTAACTGATCTTTAATGTTTTTGAAGAATATAGGGGAATCCGAGTTTGGACCATATAAATTAACTAATGACAATTAATATTTTTCTATAGTGATGTCCATAATAATATAACGACCATTTTTATCACATATAAGATGATTCACTGTATATTCAAAATTATTCTTAAAAAGTATCATAACACTGGCGCTATTTGAGCTTCCGTTGGAAAAATAGCATATATAACCCCATTCTGCAGCCCAACGTTTCTCATGGGTTTTTTTAGCAATGTGTCTCCTGCCAAAAAACTAATGAACACTTTTTACTACGTAAAAAATTGAAAATATCTTGTCTTTTGTGATCAGATTGAAGACCTTTCACATTCAGCGAGAAAATAGTTATGTCGGACATTTTTGCCGTTGGTTAGATTTTTTAAAGTTGTAAATGTACGACTTATTTACCATGAAAGAGTGAAATAGAGAGGCGGCATTAAAAGTAAGTGTTTTCAACCTGAGAAACAAGTCCATCGAATTAGTAAAGTAAAGAATAGCTATTTGAAAGAGAAAAATTAAAAACGAAAGTAAATATCTGGGTAAGATGGCTGGAACCATATAGGCGAAAAAACAGTCACCAAAGCCATGCTACTTTGTGTGAACATGGTTATGTCGGTGCTGCTGATCAGATGAGGAAAGTAAACGAATGGTATGAATGAAAAAACAAACAAAAAAGAACAAAAACGAATGAACGAAGAGATGAGGTATAAACAAACTAAATAATATGTTGTTGTTTTGAATTATGAACAAAATCTTGGGGGCGGGGGGTAATCCGTATATTGCAAACTGTTCGTAGAGTGGAGAAAGGCGTACACATAAACTCAAAATATTAAACATTAAAAAACAGTTATATAGATTATTCATTAATATCTAACGATGTTGATTTAGTGGCAATAAATTAATAATATATATTACAATAAATAGATAAATACGTTTCAAGTCACAAATAGATAAATATATAAATAATATAAACAAAATGAACAAATAGATAAATAACTAAATCCACGTGGTGGTCCACCGTACGTATAGTTTACTGTGGTATTTACGTTTAATATATTTGTGGGTTAGATAAGCTTGGAATTAACACAGGACTGTTTTTACCGAGTCGCCCTTATCCACAAGCCGTGTTATCAAAACACCGACCACTCACTTAGGTTTACAAATCACTCAATCACCAAGCGTGATAGACAAGACAAGACAAGACAAGACAAGATATTTATTCAGTTATTGAGGCCACATGACCAAGATAACTACTTTTAAAAACAAATTAATTGTGCGCTACGCGTGTACAAATTTACAATACATGTATATTCAATTTAAACTGGCAGATTTCTTTTTAAAAACAAGGCTTATTCGTTTAATACACTTTATATTTTGGGTAGGAATCAATAGATTAAATTTTTCTCTTGAAGGATTTACTATAAAGTATTCTGATATGAAATATTTCCTGCTCAAAGCATAATATGGACATACTAAAAGAAATTGATATTCATCTTCCACTTGATTAAGATCACACTTTAAACAGATAGTTTCATTTCTTTCTATTACTGGATTATATCTGCTTTTCTGTATTTTTAATTTATGTGACAAACACCTAAATTTAGAAACAATTCTCAGGAGATCTTTGTATTGTGACAAATATAATATATACTTTTCTGTTTCTAAAAGAGATTTATAAGAAGAATATGTCTTTAAAAAATGAGAAGAGTTAATTTTATCATGCCAGTGTTGAAAATGAATGTCTTTACATCTCTGTACAAAGCTGGACAAATAACTTGATATTGCCATATTATTGAGCAATCCAAACATAAGAAAACCCTGTTTGAAACAACAATGTTCTTACATGTGATACCCAATTAATTTTAGCAGTTTCATCATGACATTTCAACATATCATAACAAGCTTTGGGATATCTGGATGAATCCATATATAACAATTTACACCAATATTTTATACAACGGCTAAAGTATTTCACACACAAATGATCTCTACCTATTTCTCCCAGTACAGCATTTGATGATACTCTCTTTGAAACTCCTAAACATCTGTTTAAAAAATTACTTTGTACTTTTTCAATAGATTCTCGGTAAGTAAATCCCCATATTTCAGAGCCATATAATAAAATAGGAGCTATTTTAGTGTCAAATATGTTCTGGACAATACTATATGATAATGTAGGGTATTTCTTGAATAAAGTAACAATAGGAAAACAGGCTTTTCTCGCTTGAATAGATAAAGTCTCGCAAGCCTTAGACCATTTCAAACGAGAAGAGAATATTATACCAAGATACTTATAATATGACAGTTGATAATTGACTGCCCTTATAAAACCACTTCTCATTACGTCTTAAGTACCCACGATTTCTAAATACAATTATATTAGATTTATCAACATTAACTTCTAATCCCCATTTTACACAAATCTTATTTAATACATCAAGCTTTTTTTGCAAACCTATTACTGTATCATCAATAAATACACCATCATCAGCAAAGAGAAGCATTAATATATCATTAATATTTTCATTCACAAAAATTCCTCTAAGATTACTATTATTTATCTCATTTATAAATTCATTAATAAAAATTATAAACAAAACTGGGCTTAACATACACCCTTGACGGACACCACTAGATGTTGTAAAGGGATATGTCCTATCATTCTTTACTCTAACACAAGCCTTTACTTTTTCATACATATTTTTTAAAATGTTAAACATTTTACCTTGAATACCCCTCATATGCAACACATACAGTAACTTTTTCCTATCTACCAAGTCAAAAGCTTTGCGAAGATCAACAAAAGCAACATAAAATCTATGTCTAGGCTTTCTAAGATATTTTTGACACAATGCCTGAAGTGTAAATATATGATCTATTGTGGAGTAATAATTTCTGAAACCTGCCTGTGCTTCATGGATAATATTATTAAATTCAAGCCATGTCCTAATCCTAGTTTCTAAAATAGAAGTAAATAATTTTCCAATAATATTTAATAACGAAATACCTCTAAAGTTATTTGGATCTATAATATCTCCTTTCTTAAACAATGGAATAATTAAGCGTGATAGCTTGCCATGGAAATACTGTTTTGTTATTGGTTATGTGGCAGTCGTGTATTTTATATTACGAAACAGCCAGCAATAGTATACCGTGAAGTATTCCACCACATGCATTATATTTGAAACTTAGTTAACTATTATAATGTATTCTAAAGGCAGGTGTGGCTTAAATAGTGTGCCAGAACATATATACATGTACATGGATATAATTACACACACACACACACACACACACACACACACACACACACACACACACACACACACACACACACACACACACACACACACACACCAACCCCAGTAAAGAACTATGTATGTCTATGCATACACGTACAAATGACACACACACACACACACACACACACACACACACACACACACACACACACACACACACACACATACATACAGAGTACGCCCAAGAGAAAGGGAAAACAAATCCCCCAACGACAACTTACATATATGCATGTTATAGATATGTATATTTAAATAATGTACATATTCATATGAATAATCACAACAGTGACATTTATATATATTATTAAATATCACTCAAATATCATTTGTGATGATGACCATGAAGTGATACGGATGATGATGACGGTGTTGATGATAATGATGCATAGCAATTTTAGACGCATTCTGAACTAGTAAAATAAATAGAAAAGTGCACAAACAGTCATTTACAAATAGAAACGTGTCATAATGAGGTAACCAGTGTCGGTGTAAACATAAGTGGAACTTGCAACAAAAGTTAATACCAAAAATGTTTAATAAATTATTATTCGTAAATACATGTATATTTAAAATTAAACGAAAAATATATGGGTTTTGCGTTAGGCCTAAATATAGATTAATGTTGACAAATGTTGATCTGGCAGCGAATATAACAAAGTGAACTCTATTCAAGAAAACTTATAGTATGTCGCATCCTGCTATAAAAATGTTGGGGGTTTTATTGTTTAAAAAAAAAAAAAAAATTCAGTTTTATTCAGTAAGAAGAAAAGTAAAATTGATTTGGAAATACATGTAACAACAAATACTATTTTTTGCTTCCAATTAAATAACTTGTAGTAAGTTCCATAGTATGATTTCATTAATTTCATTTCAACTAATTTTCGTGCTTACATCAAATTACGGTTCAGGCACGCTGTTCTGGGCACACGCCGTAGCTATCTGGGCTCTCTGTCCAGGACAGTGGGTTAGTTGTTAGTAAGAGAGAAGAGGATGTAGTGGTATTACAGCTACCCATTGAGTCGCTAAAACTCCTTCTGGATGCGAGCCGGTACCGGGCTGCGAACCCTGTACCTACCAGTATTACCATAGTATGAAAAAAGGCGTTCCCTGTGGGACGGACTATAGGTCAAGTTTGATAAACATTAAGACTTAGTGGAAGGATAGAAGGAAATTGTTTATTTAACGACGCACTCAACACATTTTATTTACGGTTATATAGCGTCAGACATTTGGTTAAGGACCACACAGATATAGACAGAGAGGAAACCCGATGTTGCCACTTCATGGGCTACACTTTTCGATTAGCAGCAAGGGATCTTTTATATACACCATCTCATAGACAGGATAACACATACCACGGCCTTTTGTGTACCAGTCATAGTGCACTGGCTGGAGCGAGAAATAACCCAATAAGCCAACTAACGGGGATCGATCTAAAACCAATAGCGCATCAAGCGAATGCTTTACCACTGGGCTACGTTTCGCACCAAGATTAAGAGGGGTCATATAAGAACGGTATGATAAACAGTCACCCAGTTGTTCTGAACTAGTAAAATAAATAGAAAAGTGCACAAACAGTCATTTACAAATAGAAACTTGTCATAATGAGGTAACCAGTGTCGGTGTAAACATAAGTGGAACTTGCAACAAAAGTTAATACCAAAAACGTTTAATAAATTATTATTCGTAAATACATGTATATTTAAAATTAAACGAAACATATATGGGTTTTGCGTTAGGCCTAAATATAGATTAATGTTGGCAAATGTTGATCTGGCAGCGAATATAACAAAGTGAACTCTAATCAAGAAAACTTATAGTATGTCGCATCCTCCTACAAAAAATGTTGGGTTTTTTTATTGTTTAATTTTTTTTTTTTAATTCAGTTTTATTCAGTAAGAAGAAAAGTAAAATTGATTTGGAACATTTGGTTAAGGACG
>NC_054701.1:35548099-35580599 GCF_016097555.1 Gigantopelta aegis | reverse complement strand
ATCGGTGGGCCCAATCAGCTATTTCTAGTTCCAGCCAGTGCACCACGACTGGTATATCAAAGGACGTGGTATGTGCTATCATGTATGTGGGATGGTGCATATAAAAGACCCCTTGCTACTAATGAAAACAAAATGTAGCGGGTTTCTTCTCTAAGACTATATGTCAAAATACCAAATGTTTGACATCCAATAGCCGATGATTAATAAATTAATATGCTCTAGTGGTGTCGTTAAACAAAACCAACTTTCGTAACACAACTAAACATCACTGCCTCAATGAGCCAACGGTACTAACACCATTACAATTACATATAATGCACTCATTACACTTAATATGTACAGCTAAAGAGTACCAACCCGTAAAACAAGGAAGGAAGTGCTTTATTTAACGACGCACGCAACACATTTACGGTTATATGGCGTCGGACATATGGTTAAGGGCCACACATTTATTGAGAGAGAAAACCCGCTGTCGCCACTTCATGGGCTACTCTTTTCGATTAGCAGCAAGGGATCTTTTATATGTACTATCCCACAGACCGGATAGTACATACCACGGCCTTTGTACACCAGTTGTGGAGCACTGGCTGGAACGAGAAATAGCCCAATGCGGCCACTGATGGGAATCGATCCTAGATCAATCGCGCATCATGCGAGCGCTGTACCACTGAGCTATGTCCCGCCCCTCGTAAAACAACGAAACACCACTGTCCCAATCAACCAGCCAACAGTACTCATACCATGATAATATATATAATGTACTCATTCCACTTAATAGTTACAGCTAACGAGACTGACATGTACAAGTTCATTATCAAAGACATTGTCCAAACAATCCATCATGAATAGAAATGATCTTCAACCATGAGCACAAATCGGCCACGAGCATTAATTCATATGTCACATTGAAGACAATCCTAGATGTGCTTGTGGCCATCCTATTGGAGATGCAGAACATTTTCTCGTCATGTCCAATTTTCAGGGTGAATCGCAATACCCATTTACACACATATCTACATCTTAACTATAATAGTTTACAATATATATTTGGTGATCCGCAATTAACAACCAATGAAAATATAAACATTTTAAAATCATTTCAGGACTTTATTTCAAGCAGAAGACGTTTTGAAACTTAATAGCTGTTCGTTTCTCTTTTTACTTCTCCGTCAACCTGTTTTCTTCCTCTCGTCTTTCATGTCCCTCCACCTGCTCTACTTTTTTGTATCCTGTTTCTCTTTAATCTGCAGTCAATTTTGTTTCATAGCTGATTATGTTATATTCAATTATTCACACTTGTTGTTACTAGTTCTATCAGTTATGTATATGCTACTACTGCCCGTCATCTTATTTACATGAATGTATCTGTTCTCAATTTGTGGGAAATAGTTCTAATATAGGCCAATCTCTACCGTCACGTAACAGATGGAATAAATATTGTTTAAAGGGACATTCCCGAGTTTGCTGCATTGTAAGATGTTTCCGACTAATAAAATATTTCTACGATTAAACTTACATATTAAATATATTTTCTTGTTTAGAATATCAGTGTCTGTATATTCAATGTGTTTCTGGTCGTCTTAATATTTTTAAGAAGCCCAAACTGAATTTTGTCTTCAAATAATTTCGTACGTAGGAAAAAATTATATTTGTGGAAATAAAATGAAATTTACCTAGTACAAATATTAGGACGATCAGAAACATGTTTAATATACAGCCACTAATATTTTATGCAGAACAATATATTTGATATGTAATTACAACTGTTACAGTCTTTGCTAGTCGACAACATCTTAAAAAGTGCAGCAAACTCGGGAATGTTCCTTTAAAACAAATTAGCAAATCATAATTCTTCAAAATCTTCCAACACAAACTTCCGTTCATCCGACTTTAGTTTTACGAAAATCACTCCATCTTTTGTCCATTTTCATGTGACTTTACTTTCATCAGTGTTGGGTAATTTCCCTTTATTAGATCCCCACTGAGCCCAATACCGATACCTTCTGGTTCTCAGCGCTTCTTGTTCCTGCGTCCTCGCTACAAACTTAGCAATAATCGGTCTACAATAATCGGTTAAAGTGGCCCGATCTGTTCAGCGATACTGATATCGCTATTGCAAACCTTTTTTGATCTTATTTAACACTTCAACCGTCTTGTTTATTGTTTCTGTAAGAAGTTCTTCTTTGTTTTTGTCTTTCAGTTCAACCAAGTGAATACTATAATAGTATATTGCTCTAAATGATTCGTTCTGACAAGCGCTATGCCCGATGTTACATTTATCCCTTGATTTCCACTTTTACTGTTTCAACTCGATAGTGTGTGTGTTTTAGTTCATCATTTTCAAGTTGTATTTGAAAAAGTTTTGCTTTGAGTTTGTCCATTTTTTCTCGAAGTGTTAAAAGTATATCTTATTTAATTTGGGTGAGACTTGCTTCCAAAGTATCTTCGGTTATTGTCACGTTATTGCAGTTTGTTGACCAGTATTTATTTTGTATTTCAACCAACATAATATCCATGTATACTTGAGTACTTTTGGACGACGTTTTGTTTATTCTTTCCTTTGTTTGATATTTTGTTGCTTGTGTTGCCTGGTACTATGCGGTTGAGTTACATTTGTATTTGGTGAAGCTTCATTCGAATCACTACTTAAAAATGGTTTTCAGTCGTTAGGTACAGTCATGCTTCTGTATACCAAGATACATTCATTCGTGAGCCTGACTGTCAAATATGCATTTCTAGATTAAGATGATATGTTGGTGTGGGTTATGTGTGTAAGTGGATTTGAGTTTATGTGGATGTGGGTATCTGTGGGTGTACGATATACTTTTATATATGTGTACTGAGTTTGCTATTGTATGCTACCATTTAACTATTTTTGCCACTGATATATTTTTGCCGTACAATGGAAAAACCTAGTAACTCACTATTTTATAAATTTTCAGATAATTAAATTTGTTGACTTACTAGTATTTGCCCAAGCTATTTGTCAATGCTACATTGCAAATTGGTGCGCCATTTACGTTGTCTTGCACATGGCAATAGTTAGTAAGTCATAAAATTCAAAGGATTACAATGGAAAAACCTAGTAACTCAAACAACCAGTCAGATTACAGCATTACTAATTAAAATCCAAGATGTCAGCCTCCTATGGTTTAGGCATGGCAATTTAACTTGTTGATTAAAGTACGGTTTTGGTTGAATTAAAAAGGTGAAATTAATGAATACAGTCGTGGCAAGAGTCTTCTTGCACTAGCCCTGCAGAAGGTTGTAAAATTAGATGCAACAGTGACAAAATGGTAAGTGTAAAAGAATATTTAGTTTGTTTACTGTTTAGAATGATGGTCGACGATAAAATGCTATCATTTTGGCTTCGTAGACAATGAACATTACATATTTTACCTGGCTTCACTTTTAAATTCATTTTTAGTAAATGTTACATTATTTTGTTAAAAAAAAAAAAAAAAAAAAAATGTCAGATGCATTTGTAATACATTTATAATAATAATTTTACAAAATTACCAATTAATTTTTTATACAGTGGTGTGCCTAATTTTCGTGCCCCTAAGCATGAACGCGACGATTTCTACTCAAAATGACAAAATAAATAAGAAAATATTTAATAACCTCACAAAGTAGCCATTTATCTTTTGTTTACATACTCCAGAAAGAAAATACAAAGTTTTATATAATGTTGAAATAGTTTTCAAAAGACCAAGTGAAAATCGCCATGACACAAAAAAATTAATGTGTGCTGTATTTTCGTGTCATTTACGAAAACCGGAAATAACCAGTCTAGGCCTCAACAACAAAATTAAGGATTGTTCAGTACTTTTTAAAATTAGATTCTTTAGTGGTTTCTTTGAAGTTAATACTGTATAAGAACTGACATATCAATATCCAATGGTTAATAGCTGGCCTTGGATTTTAAAATAAAATCACAAATTCTAAAACCTGTTTTTGGTAACAAATTGGTAAAATGTGTTTTACAAATATATTGGACTTTGAAGAAAAACTTTATAAAACTACTTAACAAAATATCAGGTTCGCAAAAACCAATCATTTTGATTATGAAAAGGATTATATGCAGCTTTATTGAATAATTTTAACCTCCGAAATAATACTGCAAAAATTAAAACTAAAAATTTCAAGCTCATTTTTTACTATTTTTTGTAACCCGAATTAGATTCTTCTTCATTAGTCGTTTGGTTGTTTTTAACGAAACATTTGCTAGCTTAAGCCCAGATAAGCCAAATTATGCTATTCTTTGGCATGAAGGGATTGCTGGCAGACTCGCAAGCAATGTCGCAAGTGCACTTATTAGATGCACTGTCCTTGATGCTTCTCCGTCAATAACATTTTGGGCTGATAATTGTGCCGGTCGAAATAAAAATTGGACACTTTATACAGCAGCATTAATCCAGTGTGTTAATTCTGAATGGGGTCTACATACGGTCATTATCAAGTACCTGGAAAAGGGACATACTTTTATGAAAGAGGACTCCATACATGGGTCAATCGGTAAACAAAAATGCGAAAAACTGAAAATGTCTACACTTTTGATGACTTCTGATGATGTTCAGCTGTGTGACAAACATAAGACCTATTGTCATGAGCTTTTCAGACTTCCGGCTGTTCACTGGAGAACAGAGGGTTCGTAAAGGCAAGACCAAAGTGCAGTTACCTTTGCTGGCCAATATCTGTGAAGTGAAATTTGAAAAAGGAATGAAGAATATGTAATTTAAAGAGGACTTTAGTGATGATTACAAAGAAAGTGACTTCCTGCGTCCCCGCGTCAAATTGGATCCATTTCCCGCAAGTCAAATCACACTCGCCAAGAAACAGGCGATAATTAAATTGCTTCATGTTGCTCCTGCAGCTAAAAAACAATTCTGGGTTGATTTACCAGAGAGGGAAGTCAATGACTTAACTGAATCGGTAGATTAATCTAATTATACCTGTTCAGGACACCTTATGGGTTATCAATATGACTGATCTCTTGGAGTTTGAATGGACAGACAGTTCATTTTTCTTCTGGTCTTTATGCCCCTCTCATTATTTCTAGCATGAAAATGACAACATTGTCGAATGTTTAGCTACCATGTTTGCCTCTTTGTATTGGAACTCAGAATAAGTGTCTGGTGTATTCAAGGGGACTAGCACTAGCAACTTGAATGTTCATAATTATTAATATAATTGTTATTAATGGGTTGGGTTTTTTTTTAGTTATGGTTCTTATGGTGCCATTGCCGTTGACATTGATCGTATTTTATAGATATTCACGTCTTAGACCCCTAACCGTTTGTTTTGCTTTGGTACCTAAGTAAGGGTTGATTTTGCAAGAAACTATGTTCTAGGAAATCACTGGACATGTATGTAGTTAGAAATAGTTAGATTTAGAATGGTAATTTTGAAATAAATAGCAATTTGCTAATATTAGGTTTTTCCTTTGTACATATATACCTAGTGGTAAAACATTTTCAATGGAAAAACCTAGGAAGTCATGTTCCCGCCTGTGACGGAACATGCGCTCTTAATTTGTTTTCGCCTGTGGCGATTTTAATTGTGTTAGAGGGCCGTGTGCAGTTTAATTGCACTTAGCTAGCTGGGCAACTTGTTACGTAATACTTCGCGCAATCGGGCATTCCAATATGCACTTAGTCCAGCTGTGGAGGCCATGTGGCGAGTAGTTACGTAATACCTCTGCGAGTGCGGTTTTTACAACCGTGATTTGGCGACGATGGCGTCAGTAAGTCTGACGATCAGAGAGAAATATACTGACGCTAGTAGAGGTGAAATATCAGATGATAGGGGGAGGTACCGCCTTGTACCCCCAGGCCAATTCTGATTTTATAATAAATAGCTAGTTTTTAGAGATATCGGGAGAACCAGAATAGGAAGGCTCCCAGGGAACGTAGTCCGTTGGACTTTGGTAAATATCATTTCTGCTCTGTGTATAACCTTGATGTGATTGATGTGACTTTAAATATTTTAATACTGTATTATACCAATATTCTTTAGACAGTGTCTTCGGTCATCTGACGAAGTAAATCGTAGACTTTTTGTTCTAACATTATACGAGTATTTGGTAATATAAAGCTTAGCCAGTCATCCTAGCGGACCTAGGTAAACTGTAGGTTATTGTCTTTATTGTGATAGGTACCAGTATTAATTCTGTGTTACAAGGTTACTGAATGAGTAGTTAGGGGTAATTAAAAATTAACCCGTTAGGAATAGAGCTGTAATTCCTTTATTAATTAAGTTCCCCTGGAAGCGTTCCTAAATTATCACACGTTACTGAACGAGTAGTAAGGTTTAATTAAAAATTAACCAGTTAGGAATGGTGTTATAATTCCTTTATTAATTAACTTCTCCTGGAAGCGTTTCTCAATTATCACACGTGTGGGTGTGGTGTAACGGTGAAGTGATTCGCATATTGTGTAACTAGACACCTAGAAATTAACTAATTAAGTGATCAGTTCTGGGTTGTTATTATTGTTGTTATTAATTAACTACTACGGCTGTACATTTGTCAGCGTAGATTAATACAGATTCCAAAGTGTATTGTGTTTTTGTTGTGTTTCTAGTGAGCTAAACGTGCTATAAATATATATACTTTATATAAGATCGTATCTCTGATCATACCTAGAGACGAGCCATACTAGGGTTTAACAGCCTGTTACAGAGAGATCTAATAGATATACAGTTAGGAGAGATATTTTGATAATCGTGTTTTATTCAGTTACGGGAATTATAGAATCCCCGTGACACCGCCATTAATAATGCAGACACATAAAACAATTATATTGCCTTCAAATCACTGACAAGAACCCCCTCTGTTTCAACAACCATGTATTAATGGTGATTATTTGTTTTCTTAATCATAAACAATTTCACCTTTCTTCAGTTTTCTCAAAAGTAGAACAAAGTGAGTTACTAGGTTTTACCATTTTACGGCAGATTTATGCAAATGTTCATTTGTATGTGTATTAATGTTGACAACAACCGTGGTGTAGTGGATAATCTTCTCGACAATTAAGCTGACGACAGCGGTTCAGATTCCGTCATTCATCGTTCCCATACACCACTCTGCCTACCATTCTCATTATCTTAATAAAAAAAACTTTCCACTTTCTCCCACGATTTCAATCTGTTTCCACCCTATCTGTCAGTTTCTCCCGACTCTGTCTTCTCAGCTGTCACACCATCACCTACCTTTCTCAACTTCCTTCACAGGTGCAGTTGCTGCACCCACCTGGCATCCTCATCCTATGCCGCTAATAAAGCTGGTTTGACCCACGACACTAACGACCGCCGGTAGTAGAGGAGTATAGTAGGTGGTTACAAGTGTCTCTTAACAATGCCAGAAGTAAAAACTCCTGGGAAATGGCAGGTGTGTAGCATGGGTGGCCACAAGAAACAAGTACCTATCGCGGTAGGATAGACAAGGACTTGGATGTTGAGGTGGACAGCGAAAGAAGTTGAAAGATAGGAGGAGCTGCCAGATGGGGGAAGAAATGAGATGAAAGTAAAAGTAGAGAAAGAAAAGGGGGCAGCGGGATTAAAAACAGAAAGAATAAAAAAAGGAAAAAGGTTGACAATACTGTATGTGAGCGTGTCTGTGTGCACATTTCATAGTTTGGCTTATTAGTTGGGAAGAAAAAGATTTTGTTATTTAATGTTGCTTCTTTTCTTTTCTTTTTTTCTTTCTTTTTCTTTCCTACTAATAAGCCAAACTATCAAATGTTCATTTTAAAATGTATTAAGGTATATTGATCTGTTCTTAGCCTACATGTCAGTATATGTGTTTCTGTATGAGCGTGTGCGTGCATGCTTATTCATGTTTAGCAGATATTTATAGTTTGGCTAACAACATATGTAGAATAGTTAAATGTGTATAAGTGCTGCATATATATATATATATATATATATATATATATATAATGTGTTTGTGTGTATTTGTGTTTGTGTGTGTATGTGTGTGTGTGTGTGCGTGCGTGTGTGTGTGCGTGCGTGCGTGTGTGTCTATGAGTGAGCATGTGCACTCACGGGTATGTGTGTATGTGTGCTAGCGCTGAGGTAATACTTAACACAAACGCAAAGTAATGTTGTTACTATGGGGGCTATGACACATGAACATGCAAATAGAGAAAATATCGAGTATGTTGATGGTTTAGTATAATAAACTAATTATTCGTAGTGTCCTTTCTCTATTGATTTTTCTTTCGTTTTTCTTGCTAATAGTACCAGGGGTTAGACGTCATATCAGCGTGTTCTGTTAGATCGTTTAACTGACCTACTTGTCAGTTTTAATGTCATTCTTCATTACGTACTGAATTACTTTTCTTTCTCTTTTTTTGTTTTGATGTATATTCATCTGGTTATCAATGTTTCTCTCACTGAACTTTTGCCTTTCTTAGCTGTAAGATTATTTACACATTACTTAGCTTAGTTCTGTTCTGAAAAATGAAAGGACATTCTAAATTATCTAAAATGTAAACAATTTGACATTTACTGATTACAAGATACACATTTCGCGCTTGATTTACAACCGTATATCGAAACTCAGTGGGAATACAAATGCCTATTTAACTATTTTACCAGTAATGCCAGGGGAGTTGCAATAATATTAAATAAATAGAAAATAATACATGAGTGGTCGTTAGATGTAAGAATACATTTTAATACAAAATGAAAACTGTTAATCCAGGAAATGTTTATGATATTGGATATTACGGTAAACAAAGAATGAATAACACTAATAACTATACACAGACCAAACAAAGATAATCCGAGTTTCTTTTAAAATATTTGTCAAGATATAGAACAGGTTCAAAATAATCAATACATAATATGCGGTGACTTTAATTTAGTACTTAATCAAGATCTACACACACAAAACTCTCTACATAATAACCATCCGAAATCACGAGAAAAACTGTTAGATCACAGGGAAGCTCTTGATTTGAAAGACCCTGTACTAAGAAGATATGCACTGAGGAAACTGAACCCAGTAAAGCTATCTAGATTATAGATTTTTTCTTATTTCAAATAATTGAATGCTGTATGTTGAAAATGTTTTGATTGATAACAGCTTCATATTAATTTGTCCGTTACTCTGAGGTCCGATTTCTCGTTGATGGTTTAAGCTCGATTCACAATTTAAACTCGGTTTAAGAAAGGATCGACCACTCATTTCATTTCTCGTTGCGGATCAAATTTGAATCTTGGATCAAAATCCTTTTAAACCAAGTTCAAGTTAAACGTCCAATATCGGGCGTTTAAGAGCTTGATCCATACAAATATGGCGGACTCGGACGTTGACGATATGGAAATAATGCTAGAAAATAGGCGTATATTCAACATACCGCGTGTTTTTAGATTACAGTTTAACCCATTTGATGTATACAGTGACGAAGAATTTCTGCAGCGGTTCCGTTTTACCAAAGAAGGTGTGCATAACTTGGAAATTATCTTTCGTAATCAATTACAACGTATAAAGAGGGGCCATAACATTACACTTATGCAACAACTATTGGTCACGTTGAGGTTTCTTGCAACAGGATCATTTCAAATAGTATGTGCGGATTTAACTTCTATGAGTATAGCAAATGCAAACCGTGCTATCTGTCGCACCATTTTAGTCATTGCAGCATGACACAGGGAATACATTATCTGGAGACGAGATAGATGTTACGAAACAAACATTTTTCAACAGCAGGGTGTGTGTGTGTGTGTGTGTGTGTGTGTGGGGGGGGGGGGTGATAAAATATTATTTTTGAAATTCATTACGAAACCATTCCTGTCATGTTATGCTTTAGAATACACTTCCAAAGATCAATAACACATGCGTTTAGCATCATTTTTTACCCCTCCCAAGGTCACATGTAGGTTTATAACAATTCGTAATTGGAAAATTGGTCATAAATGTTTTAACATCTTGTTATAAAGTGTTTTTTATTACTTGAATATGCTTTAATGTGTTACTAAAATGTTAGGGTTTTTCTGTCCCACGACTGGTGTAGAGAAAGGCCATGGTATGTGCTGTCCTGTTTGTGGGAAAGTGCATATAAACATATGTTGCTACTAATGGAAACTGTACCGACTTTCGTCTGAAAACGTGTTAGAATTACCAAACGTTTGACATCCAACAGCCGATGATTAATTATTCAGTGTGTTCTAGTGGTGTTGTTAAACAAAACACTTTTTTATATATATCTGGACAATATTGAATATACAGATTGTCTGCAAGTCTGAAAGTCGGTATGTTTTCTAGAGTATCCAACTATAACTGCAGAATATGAATCAGTTCTCTTTTCTAGCAAAGTCTTTAGAACAATATTATACATCTTTGCTGTTTTGACGCAAGACTCGGCGACTTTTTTCCAGCATCATTTTAATGGTTTAGTTGTACGATTTCGGGTGCCTTGAATTGCATTAAATTTAGTGGTTATAGTCGTCCACGCACGTTCTATTTCCCTGCTACTTCTGCTGTTTGTTGGGGTGTTTTTTTATCCTCGACAACATCCCTATGTTCACTAATAATAGAAATAAGTATTTCTCGTTCATATAAGGTATAATTGTTACTACGGGCTGTCATTACTGGCAAAAAGAAACAAAACATGAACATATGAAGGGGTACATGGAATGTCCGCTTCATGGAACAGCCTGGTTTAGTTGAGCGAGATAATGATTTCGCACGTGAAATAGGATGTGAAATGAATCATGGTTTATTATGAACTAGGTTTAGTTGATCTTGACCGAAGGTTTAAACCTAGCTGCTTTGAGCGGTCAACGAGAAATCGGGCCTGAGAGGCAGATACGTTAAGCCATATTATTATACCCGACCATCTTCATTTAAATTAATACAATTACTGTCCATTAATAACGTAAAACAGTTAACAAGATTATGTAAATATTTATTAGCAGCAACAAATTATAAATAATGTAACTCTTCAATATGCAGTTTGAGGTTATAATAAAAAATATATCAAGCTTCTTCCAAAAGACGAAATACAGCTTGTAATAAATGGACAACTATTTTTTAAGACTATTGATGGAAATAAGGGGTAAAACAGTATCCTATTCGGCGTATAATGGTTTTTAAAAATGAGTTAGAAACTAAACTATGTGAAAATATTAAAGATCTAGAAGATAATAATAACACAAACTTTAAAGTATTAGAAGAAAAAACCCCGAACTTTTTAGATTTGAGAAGAGAAAAAACACAAAGCGCATTGCATTCGAGCCAAGGCAAAATGTATCGAGGATGGTGAAAAACCAACTGAATATTTCCGTAACATGGAGTCTAGAACGTACTATAGGATATTAGCAACAAGGATATAATTAAATAACGGCACAGTAATAACAGACCAAAACATATTCAAACAGAAAGCAAATATTTTTTACCAAAAGTTATATTCTGTAGCAAGTAAACAATGAAATACTAACATGGTAGAGACATTTTCAATTACAATTTTAATAAGCTAACAAATGAAAAAACAAAAGCTCTAAAGAATGAAGAAGGAAACACAGTCTAAAAATATGAAGAACGATAAAATGTCATACAGAATTTTGTTTTGACAGATTTATGACATTTTATAGTCAGGTCAATAAATCATAGCTATAGTCCTGAATACATGTAGAAATGTCTCCAATGCAAAAACTAGGCATAATCACTTGCATTCATAATAAAAATAAATCCAAACCCAGGCAATTTCTAAAAAGATTGCAAACCAATAACTTCATTGAAGTGCTGCATTTACAAACTAGCTGCTGGATGTATTGCAAAAGAATTAAAACTGTTTTAAATACAATAACAGACACAACAATCAAAAAGGTTTTATAAAAGGAAGATATATTGGAGAAAATATACGTTTAATATATGACTAATGCAATACACCGAGACACAATATACCAGGTCTCTTGGTACTAGTGGATTTTGAAAAAAAGCCTTTGACTCAGTAGCATGGTATTTTATCAAAAAAGCTTTAGAAATATTTTATTTTAAAAAGTCATTAACGAGATGATATTAAAAACCTTTTACAAAAATTCAATGTCTGGCGTTTTGCATAAGGTTATTTATCAGAAACGTTTAAGTTAAAAGGAGGATGTACACAAGGTGATCCCCTGTCGCCAGATATCTTTATAATTTATGCTGAAATCCTCTCCATTTTAAAAACAAAACAAAACAAATATTAAAGGTATTATTATTACTGATAGCGAAGAATATCTAATATCTCAATATGCCGATGAATACTATTTTTATTCTTAACGGATCTCTGTACAGTACCATAACATTACTTGAGTATTATTCTGAAATCTCCGATTTGATAATATATTACATTAAATCAAAATCCGTTTGCAGTGTTTCTCTCAGAAATACATTTTTGGGTATGGCACTATGAAATTGAATATTTACAATTTGTGTGCTGAATGCAACCGCAGTCGATAGGGTGTGTGTGTGTGTGTGTGTGTGTGTGTGTGTGTGTGTGTGTGTGTGTGGGGGAGGCTCTCCCAGAAAGGAAGTGGGTTAGGTTTAGGGTTGGTATTAAGAAAATTATACAGTAATGATAAGAGTCATTAATTTTGTCAAAATGCCAACTTTAAAATAATAAATCTGAAGAAAAAAAAAAACTTAATAAAATAAAAAAAAAAAAAAATATGGGTATGGCGCCATACCCATTTTACCCTCTGGCAAAAACATTGATTGGGATAAAAGAAAAAAAGTAGATAAATCTAGCAACATACACGTTGAAAATTAGAATGGAGTGCAAACCAATATCATAAACATATGTTACTTCGTATTAATTTTACAAATGAATTTGTAAGAAATAGTAACATGTAATTTTGTTAATAAAATCAAACAAATCCAAAAATTGATGAAACTTTGTTCACCAAGGAAGCTGACTGTCTTAGGAAGAGTTACACTTACAAAACATTAATAATACCTAAAGTTACACATCTACTAATTGCATTACCAAATCCATCAAAAACAACTACTAACATTTTAAACAACATGTTATTCCAGTTTATTTGGCAACATAAACCCGAATACATTGACAGAATTATTAACTCAATATAATAAATATTAGTGTACACAAATGACAGATATACAACAAGTAACGACATCTTTAAAATCGTCATGTATAAAACAAGCTTTTCCTAAATAACAACAAATGGGTCAGTCTGTTTCAGTCCACCACTGGTATAAGCACTAAGGAATTATTCATGGGGATTATTTCATCACTCCTAAAAATTATAGTATTAAAAACGTGCTCTGGAAATATGTATTATTCTGTTGGTTAGCAACGCAACAAACACATAGCCTCGTGACTACTGAAGATATTCAAGGATTGCATATTTGGTATAATACTACGATTCTGAAAGACAAAACAGTCTTTTTGTATGGTAATTATAAATTTGGGGAAAAAAGAAATTGGCACGAATCGTGTAGCACTAACTGTACACTATTGCTCGCCGATTTGTTTCTCCATTTAACTGAATAGAAATTTCTAAATAATTTGGTCAAATCAAAACAAAGGAATCTTTTTTTTTTTCTTTTTTTTTGGAGAGAGACAGACAAGAACTGGGATGTGGAGGTGTTCAGCGAAAGAACTTGAAAGATAGGAGGAGTTGCCAAATCAGGGAGAAATGAGATGGAATTCAAAGGAGAGAAACGAAAGGGGGCAGTGGGATAAAACACACACACACACACACACACACACACACACACACACACACACACAACAAAAAAACCAACAACAAAGGAATCTGGCTCAAAAGTTCAAATTGACCTTCCTCTAGACTACACTAGCGACTTTATGTGATTCAATATTAGCGGGAATAACATGTTACCTTCCACTGATTTTCCCCACCAGAATTGTAAATATAACTAAAGATGACAAATTAGTTTCATATCTCGATCTGTACATAGAGGTTTAAATTGACACTGGCTTCATAACGTAGGTGTATAATAAAATGGATAACTTCAGCTTTCCAAAAACGGTTTTCAATGCAGATTTTGGTGTATGTGTGCTCATTAAATGCCGATTTCAAACACACCGTATCATTTTGGCACAGCAGTTGTTTCTTCAGGGTTATAACATGTAAATACTCTAGAATGCTTTCAAAACGTTTTATCATACACACTTAGAAGTTATTTCCCTATTTATTACCCCAGCAGGCACTCATAACGGGGAAAATAAAAATCATAATTTCTCAATGCATTGGTCTAACGAACAATACTATTGGATGATTTGACGTTTACAAACCAATCTCCTTGTCGGTACTAAATTTGACGTCATCACGATTTGGCAAACCACACATAATGACTTCATGTAGTTTAAAGAGTTTGCGTTTACCACTGTCTGTTTTTGATGTTAAATTTATAACAAAATGTCATTTCAATGCAATTCGTTATAGAATTTGTACCAGAATAAAAAGAACCTTTGTTTTTGAAAATGATCTATGAACGTGATTAAATAACAAAGTTATAGCAATACTCAGAACAGTGTGTAAAGTGGTTTATATCATTTCTATACATGTACGTGCATGTGTGTAAAAAAATAAAGGCTTTTGGAAAACAAATAGCTGGGGTAATAAATAGAATAGCAAACTCGGTACGAATTATGATAAAATTTATGTCCCTCGTGAAATAATTTTCATTTGTCACTCGCTCATGACAACTGAAAATTATTTCACTCGGGACATAAATTTGATAATAATTGGAAACTCGTTTGTTATCTATATAATGCATCACTGATTAAAGCAATTTCTGACGCATAACCCTATTTCAATTTGTACATGTTTTGTTTTTCTTAAAACTCTTTTTGAAAAAAAGATATTTTCCAGCATTTAAATGAAAATAAACCAATATATCAAAGGTCATTTTCTGTGACGGCCTTTAATATACCGTTCGTGATGCACTGGCTGGAACGAGAAATAGCCCAATGGATTTACCGATGGGGATCGATCCTAGACCGACCCTGCATCAGGCGAACGCTTGACCATTAGAAAGAGGTTATTAAAAGGTTATAGATTTTAAGCGTAATGCCTAATTCTGAATTTCACTAAAAGCTCATGCATGTTGAGAATACATTTAACGAAAGAAAATGCTGTTGTTAGTAAGCATTGTTGACGAACAACAGTTACTATCCTGTAACGTAAATAATTAACCTAATTTTAATTTGTTAATTCGAACCGACACGAAGGCTTCTACAAAGCGGTCTATCATCGCTGTCAAGATAAGACAAAACAAACTTTAACTATAATTATTATAAAGATAAAACACATTGTATCAATTAATGATGACGTGGTATGGTTACAACACAAATCTCTCTATACCAGACAAATGATCGTGTTCTAACATGTTACGCGCCATTTCGTTTGCAGTAACGTGTCCAAATCTGAACGACAAAACCATTATCCCTGACCTACCATTGAACCCATGTCCTCATATGCCGTAGAATACGGCCTGAGTGTAATAAATTTTTGTCTTGTCTTGTCTTATCAAATAAATAGCTCTGCACTTGCAGAGTAGAATTAGCATTTGGTAAACTAGTGGGCGATTCCATAATAGGCCACTTATTGAGAGGGATTTTGTGTACACTTTCACAGCTTCAGATTATGTATTTCGACCATATACTAGTAGATGGTAAAATGTCGAGGGTAAAGTTTATGAAAGGTGGCCCTAACGTAGATAACGGCATAACAAGTTATTACATATTAAAAGCGACATGGTTAAAAAAAACATGTTTCTTCAAATTCGAAATTTAAACCAGGAAGTAACAAGATTAAAGACCGAAGATAGGTTGAAATATGGAGACTATGTTATTGATACCAACCCCCTCCTCCCCTCAAACCCCCACAAAAAAACAACTACAACAACAACCCTCCACAAAAACAAACCCAAAAAGAACCTTATTAGTAAAAATGTATTACATAGTTCGATAAACATTCAACAAAAAGAAATTGGACAAATAATGACGAAATTATGAGCACGAATATTTAGTTTAATAGATATATAATTAAAGATCACAAACGTATATTATATAAACGTTATATTGAAAACGTATTATGGTTTATACAAGACTTGATGAAAATGGACAGGTTATGAACTTTAACATGTTTAGATCAAATGTAATGTTAATGTTTTTTTGTTGAGTATATCACTTTAATAAAAGGTATCAAAACATTTATACGCAACATAAAAACTGATAAAATATTTTTACTTATGAATAATCCAATTTCCCCTTGAAATTTAAGAATGTTTTTTAAAGATCCAAAAGAAATATAAATTATTAATAAAAAATACTGCAGTCCTACTTCACAAATAAACTACACTAAATTAGGTTACATGTTTTGTTAACAGAAGTAGAAACAATATTATAATTTACCATTCATATTTTAAAAATACTCATCCTTCTTGTGGGTTTAGTATAGAATTGTACATGGAATATTAACAGCCAAGTCGTTTTTATATAAAATAAGATATATTGATTCAGACAGTAGTCATTTTTATTATGTTCAGCTAGACACGTTAGAGACATTTGTTACAAGTGTTACTGAAGTCTAGAAAATTGTCGAACAGTGATCACAGTCCTAAAGGTAACATTTGGAATTGCAGGTAAAGGAAATCCCCAAACATCTAGATTAAGTATTAAAGCCCTTCAAAATATATTAAAAGACAAATTGAAAAAGACATTTTTAAAAATAAAAAGTGTCTGTTTAAATAATTTGATTAGCCTGGAGTCCATGGCAAAGCTTTTGTTTTTGAAGCAAATGATTATAAAAAATCATTTCTTTTTTAATAGCCAGTTTTATTAAGGCTTATTTGCCCAAAAGAGAGTGAGAGAACGAATAGAGAAATAAGAGAGAAAGACCGAATAGAGAAATATATATATATATATATATATATATATATATATATATATATATATAGAGAGAGAGAGAGAGAGAGAGAGAGAGAGAGAGAGAGAGAGAGAGAGAGAGAGAGAGAGAGAGAGAGAGAGAGAGATACACATACATACATACACACACACACAGGGAAAGACACACATACAGCACACACACCACACACACAAACACACACAGGGAGACACACACTTATACGTGTGTGTGAGAGAGAGAGAGAGAGAGAGAGAGAGAGAGAGAGAGAGAGAGAGAGAGAGAGAGAGAGAGAGAGAGAGAGAGAGAGAGAGAGAGAACAAACAGAGAAAAATAGTGTGGGTGTAAAGGTGTATATCTCAGAATAGTTTCTACGTACATGTATGTACTATTTTTGTCTTTTCTTCAAAAGATCGGATTACATATACTCATAAATTATGGGTTTGTGTGTGTGTGAGAGAGAGAGAGAGAGAGAGAGAGAGAGAGAGAGAGAGAGAGAGAGAGAGAGAGAGAGAGAGAGAGGAGAGAGAGAGAGAGAGAGAGAGAGAGAAGAAAGACAGAGAGATATATATTATTAATACCTACTTGCATGTAATATACACATTTGATGAGAAAAGGTTTCGTACATAAACGTTTTTTATGCCGTGTATGCAGGTGTATGTATATACGTCGTTATTTTGTAAGTAATGTGTCCAGGGCCTAACCGTGACATTACTAAATTGTTCTGGAACAATAAAAAAAAACCCCATTGTATTGGAGTAAACACCGTAACGGTATGATCTGTGATATCTTGCTGGAGTTGCTTGGGTGGGGATTGACACCTGTCGTGACATGTTGTTGTCCTGGAAAAAAGCAATTTGGGGTAGTACCGGTAAGCTGAATAATAAATGTCCCGGGACGTAGAAGGGTCTAATTGATTTGCATGTTCTTCATTGCTGTATGAGCCGTGTTTTATTTAATAACGAAATGAGGAAGCGTACTCGCATATGATTAGTAGTTACGGTTGTTTTTGTTTGTTTGTTTGTTTTCATGTGCGTGTTGTATTATTATTATTATTATTATTATTATTATTATTTCATTTAAATTGCTATACTATTTGTCACGGGGATCCTATAATACCCGTAACTGAATGAAACACGATTATCCAAATATCTCTCCTAACTGTATATTTATTAGATCTCACTGTAACAGGCAATTATACCCGCTGGCTCGTCTAGGTATGATCAGAAATAAGATCTTATATAAGGTATATATTATTATAGCACGTTTAGTTCACTAGAAAACACAACAAAAACACAATACACTTTGGAATATGTATTAACCTACGCTGACAAATGTACTGCCGCAGTAGTTAATTAACAACAACAAATAATAACAACCCAGAACTGATCACTTAATTAGTTAATCTCTAGGTGTCTAGTTTACACAATATGCTAATCACTTCACCGTGACACAACACCCACACGTGAGATAATTGAGAAACGCTTCCAGGAGAACTTAATTAATAAAGGAATTACAACTCTATTCCTAACTGGTTAATTTTTAATTAACCCTTACTACTCGTTGAGTAACGTGTGATAATTGAGAAACGCTGCTAGGGGAACTTAATAAATAAAGGAATTACAACTCTATTCCTAACTGGTTAATTTTTAATTAACCCTTACTACTCGTTCAATAACTTGTAACGCAGAATTAATACTGGTACCTATCACAATAAAGACAATAACCTACAGTTTACGTAGGTCCTCTAGGATGACTGGTTAAGCTTTTTATATATATAGAACAGTGAGCCTACAGTATTACTGCGTCAGATGACCGGCAGCACCGTCTAAATAATATTGGTATAATACAGTATTAAAATATTTAAAGTCACATCAATCACATCAAGGTTATACACAGAGCAGAAAAATATATTTACCACGCCCGGGCTGAACTTATATATTTCGTTCAGTGGACGACGTCCGTTTCCCCTGCAGCCTTCCTATGTTTCTCCCCGATATGTCTAAACCCTAGCTATTTATAAAAAAATCCGAATATCGCCTGGGGGTACATCGCGGCACCTCACGTATCATGTGACTTTTCCACAGCCACCACGCCGGCATATTTTCTTAGATCGCCCAGACTGGCTGTCGCCATTCTGCGAGCAATCCCCTGGTCATAAACAGCACTACCGCAGTTATTGCGTAACTACTGGCCACCTGGCCTCCACATCTGCGCTGGGTGTGTATTAGAAAAGCTCGACGACCGTTGCGCAAAGGTATCACGTAACAAGTTGCCCATCTGGGCTTAAGTGCATATTGGAACTGCACACGGCCCTCTAAAACAATTAATATCACCACAGGCGAAAACAAATCAAGAGCATGTTCCGTCACACTATTTCATTTTGCAGCTAAGTCCGTGTAGCTTAACAAAAGTATTCCTTTTTGAATGGAACATGTGGGTGTTTTACAGCTCAGTTATCGTATAATGTTCTGTAGCTGTCATGTAACACGTTCCAACAACCGCTGTATATAGAAGCAACCTTACTCAATAATACATGACATGAATATCATGGGAAATCTACTGTGTTAGGTCATTTATCATTGGGTCATTTATCACTGGGTGGTGTATTTTCAAAGTAAAGTATTTTTTGTTATTTTGCAATATTTATATCGTTATTGGAATCCTGTGAATATATGGCTACTACGTTCATTTGGTGATGGTTGATCATTTGCAGGTATATCCAAAGCATGCTAGTATACCAGTAATTGCCATGTTATGGCGAGAAATGTTAACGTCTCACTATTAAACAGTTTGCGACATAAATTATCTTGATCAACAATATGCAGTGATAAAGTATATATCAATTAGGACTATCAGTTATATAGAGATAGAAACTGGAAATAATAAAAACAAGGTTGGCATTGTGAACTACTGGTAGGTGTAAAATGCGATAAATTGTGACTTTTTGTTCTAGCTGCTACAGTGGTCGTCGTCTTGGATTAAAATGATGTAGCAATGGTTGGGAATGGTTCAATATGAATTCCTGGTGAATGTTGACAAAACAAACATTGATACGTTTGGTGCCTTCGAATGGTACAAATTGGTCAAATTTGGGGTCTTAATTCATGGACTAATTATGTTATTTATATTATTATTGTATTTATCATTAATACCCGTCGTGCAATCAGCCACATGAATTCGTAGTATTAATATGTGTACTATGATACAGTATCGGCTCGTCGTTACTCTTTAACTGCACACACAGACAAACATGTCTTGGTGCAATTAACTAGTACCGGGAAGTAGATATTCGTAACCCGTGACATATATAAAGGAAATGTTTTATTTAACGACGCACTCAACACATTTTATTTACGATTATATGACGTGAGACATATGGTTAAGGACCACACAGATATTGAGAGAAGAAACCCGCTGTCTCCACTTCGTGGGATAATCTTTTCGATTAGCAGCAAGGGATCTTTTATATGCACCATCCCACAGACAGGATAGTACATACCACAGCCTCTGTTACACCAGTTGTGGAGCACTATCTGGAACGAGAAATAGCCCAGTGGGTCCACCGACGGGGATTGATCCTAGACCGACCGCACATCAAGCTGACGCTCTATGCCTGGGCTACATCCCCCCCCCCCCCGCGACATATATGTGTACCTGAGGTGGGTAGTGTTAACGGATGAACGGAAATTTACAGTGCTTGATTCTTTTATATCTCCCCCTAGCATGTTTAAGCTTGGTATGGTCCTAACCTTGTATCCAAATAAGGGCACAAAAACAGCCAGCGTGTGTCAAGGCTATCAAAATTGCTTTCTGTTTCCTCATTCTGTAATCACTTGCTTTTAAGTAAGCTCTGCCGTGTAAGGGTCAAATACGTAAACGGAATTGATTGGTTAGCAGGCTAGGAATAAATAGTAGATATATTAAAACAATTCTTCATTAATTGCAATCTTTGGCAGAGAATAAGGTCCTATAATTGCTCAGTTTAAGAGAGAGATGGCAAAAAGTCCAGAAAAACAGGTACGTCTTCTAATTATACGAAAACAGTTTGTTTTGTTTAACGACACCACTGGAGTCTAATTATACCAATAATTGAAACGAAATATCTTCTGGAATACTTATATAGACGCGATATGTTCGAATTTTAATAAGATTAGAAAAAACCCCAGTATTCATTTGATTATTTGACTTCATGAATGCTTATTGTAAAACGCCAAGGTGTGTAATAATAGCACGCTCACTTGTGGATCCATTGGCTTTATTTCCCATCCCAACCAGTTCTCCACGACTGCTATATCAAAAATCGTGGTGTCTTGTCTATGCGCAATGAGGACCCGGCGAAATAAAATGCATTCTAGGATAGCACAGCTAGGCAGTCAAATATCCGGTGTTCTCTTGCATTCGCTACCAAAATGTGTTATTTTGATCGGTGTTGTTCTTCAATATAATGACTATTACAAATCACAAAATATGACGTTGGCACACTTACTGAGTTTGCTGCATTGTAAGATGTTTCCGACTAATAAAATATTTCTACGATTAAACTTACATATTAAACATATTTTCTTATTTAGAATATCAGTGTATATATATTCAATGTGTTTCTTGTCGTCTTAATATTAGTAACTGGATTTTGTCTTCAAATAATTTCGTACGTACGAAAAAAATATATTTTAGAAAATAAAATGAAATTTAACTTTACAAATATTAGAAAGATCAGCCACTAACATTTTATGGAAAAGTATATTTGATATGTAATTACAGTTGTTAAAAAGTGTCTGTTAGTCGATAACATCTTTAAAATTGCAGCAAACTCAGGAATGTCCCTTTAATGATTTAAAATAAATATTAGGACAGGTACTTTAAGACTTTCCGGATAGAAGCAATATTTAATTAAACGCAAAGTTACGTGTTATAGTATAATTCTTTGCCGAGATTTTCTCTTCCGGGTTCAGCTTAAGGGTGTAAAGCTTAATTATTTTATGTTTTTGACCAATTTATCACTACAGCAAAACAGAGGAATGATATTTGTCGAATCAAGTAAATTTTGTAAACTGATAAATGCATTTAAAGTTATCAATCATGAGTTTCGATAGGCTGTTACCATAGTTGGCACCCAATAGCCAATGTATTGTTCGTGCTGGGGTGTCGTTAAACATTCATTCATTCATTCATTCCATATTTTATCACTTGTCACTTTGAGGGGTGGATCATGTTCACATTAGTTTACGTTATCGTAGATGAAAAAAGGTTAGCGCAGCTATATTCGAGATTAAATAACACACACACACAAAAAAAAAAAAAAAAAAAAAAAAAAAAAAAAAAAAAAAAAAAAAAAAAAAAATAATAATAATAATAATAATAATAATAATAATAATAATAATAATAAAAGAAAAAAGAAATTAAATCAATTAAATTTTAAAAAGAAATAAAAATAAAACCACAAAACCCTCTATTTTTAAATAATTATAGCACACTGTGCTTAGACCTATTCCACAATCAATACCGGGACGGGACGGGACGTAGCCCAGTGGTAAAGCGTTCGCTTGATGCGCGGTCGGTTTAGGACCGATCCCCGTCGGTGGATCCATTGGGTTATTTCTCGTTCCAGCCAGTGCTCCACAACTGGTGTAACAAAGACCGTGGTATGTACTATCCTGTCTGTGGGATGGTGCATATAAAAGATCCCTTGCTGCTAATCGAAAAGAGTAGCCCATGAAGTGGCGACAGCGGGTTTCCTCTCTCAATACCTGTGTGGTCTTAACCATATGTCTGACGCCATATAACCGTAAATAAAATGTGTTGAGTGCGTCGTTAAATAAAACATTTCCTTCCTTCCTATACCAAGACAGTCACAACCTTTTATTAAAATGACTGCATAAACTATCTTCATACACGTTCTGTATTGGTATTTGTGACGGTACATGCTCTTAATTTTGTTTCGCCTGTAGCGATATTGTGTTAGAGGGCCGTGTGCAGTTCCAAATTGCACTTAGCTAGGTGGGCAACTTGTTACGTAATACCTTTGCGCGACGGTCATGGAGCTTTTCTAATACACACCCCGCCAGATGCGGAGGCCATGTGGCGGCCATGTGGCCAGTAGTTACGTAATACCTCTGCGACTGCGGTTTCGACGACCGTGATTTTGGCGACCAAGGCGTCAGTAAGTCTGGCGATCAAAGAGAAAAATGCGTCTCTGGGAGTTGGGGATATATCACTTGATAGGGGGAGGACCGCCTTGTACCCCCAGGCGATATTCTCATTTTATAATAAATAGCTAGGATTTTAGAGAGAACGGGAGAACCATAGGAAGGTATCCCGGGGGAACGTTGTCCGTCCGGACTTTGGTAAATATATTATTTCTGCTCTGTTGTATAACCTTGGTGTGATTGATGTGACTTTAAATATTTTAATACTGTATTATACCAATATTCTTTAGACAGTGTCTTCGGTCATCTGACGAAGTAAATCGTAGACTTTTTGTTCTAACATTATACGAGTATTTGGTAATATAAAGCTTAGCCAGTCATCCTAGAGGACCTAGGTAAACTGTAGGTTATTGTCTTTATTGTGATAGGTACCAGTATTAATTCTGTGTTACAAGGTTACTGAACGAGTAGTAAGGGTTAATTAAAAATTAACCAGTTAGGAATAGTGTTGTAATTCCTTTATTAATTAAGTTCTCCTGAAAGCGTTTCTCCATTATCGCACGTGTGTGTGTTAGCGTTTCTCAATTATCACACGTGTGGGTGTTGTGTCACGGTGAAGTGATTAGCATATTGTGTAAACTAGACACCTAGAGATTACCTAATTAAGTGACCAGTTCTGGGTTGTTAATATTGTTGTTATTAATTAACTACTGCGGCAGTACATTTGTCAGCGTAGGTTAATACAGATTCCAAAGTGTATTGTGTTTTTGTTGTGTTTTCTAGTGAACTAAACGTGCTATAATCATATATACTTTATATAAGATCTTATCTCTGATCATACCTAGACGAGCCATACTAGGGTTTAACTGCCCGTTACAGAGAGATCTAATAGATATACAGTTAGGAGAGATATTTGGACAATCGTGTTTTATTCAGTTACGGGTATTATAGGATCCCCGTGACAGTATTCTTATTTTGTAGAAATATATTTTTCTTCGTACCATCAAAATAAAGAGAGAACATGAATTGTTAGTAGGATGTACATCCTACTAAGCTAATAGGTTTAATACCTACAACGAAGGATTTATTTATCCCATATATTTTAATATTGCAGTTAGGATTATGCCGTATTTTTATCACTCTGTAAAGTCACTGTTACACCCCAATGACCTCATTCCAGCAAATCAATAAATACATAAATAAATTAAAATAAATAAATAAATAAATAAAATAAATAAATAAATAAATAAATAAACCAATATTATTAACAATAAATCTAAAATAATGACACACACACACACACACACACACACACACACACACACACACGTGCATACACAAATAATGCAGTTCACATGTTATATGCATGTATTATACCATGTAAATGTAGCATTACAAGCTAATATGGAATTGACCTAATTAATAACACAGCAGCCCTCGAAAGTCAATATGGATAACTTGATACATTGTTATAACTTTACAAATTATAATTCAATTTGACAAATTTCAATCTAATTTCCCGATGAAGTCATGAAATGGTCACAACAGTATTATAAATTAGTTTTACACGTACACCGACCTGGAAAGAAAACCTGCTTCGATAAAGTTTACTGATAAACAAGTTGTACGTAAAACGTAATTGTCCATTGAATAAAAATATTTTCTCTAGATTGAAACGTTGATACTATGAGCACTTAATATTTATTTAAAATCATTTAGTTGTTTAAAGTAGTATTTGTGATCCGTCATAGTTACTGTAGTGAAAAAGCGTAACGGTCAAAACAACGTCTTTGGCAGAGAATAAGGTCCTATAATTCCTCAGTTTGAGAGAGAGAGACAGAGAGAGAGAGAGAGAGAGAGAGAGAGAGAGAGAGAGAGAGAGAGAGAGAGAGAGAGAGAGAGAGAGAGAGAGAGAGAGAGAGAGAGAGAGAGAGAGAGAGAGAGAGAGAGAGAGAGAGAGAGAGAGAGAGAGAGAGAGAGAGAGAGAGAGAGAGAGAGAGAGAGAATGACAAAAAGTCCAGAAAAACAGGTACGTCTTCTAATTATACAGAACAGAATAGAACTTTATTACACTCAGGCCGTTCCACAACGGCGTTAGAGGAACATACATAATAAATAGTATAAACGTGACAAGATGGTTTACAGGAGGATGAAATAATAACATATGATAATACATAATACATGCATTTACTCGTATATGATATTAATTGATAATAACTGTAACAGTAGTAGTATTAGTATTAGTATTAGTAGTAGTAGTAGTAATAATAATAATAATAATAATGGTGGTAGCAGTAATGGTAGTCGTAGTAGTATAATAATAGTAGTAGTAGTAGTAGCAGTAGTAGTAATAGTAATGGTAGAACATGGTACAGTAATAATAATAATAATAATAATAATAATAATAATAATAATTGTAATATAGCTAGGAAACAGTTTTGATTGTGACATGAGTTATTCAGTTACCAGGACGTTTAAAAACCTGGCAAATTACATTTATAAATTTCGCCAACTTCTTTAATACACTTATTTTCTTACTGCTCATTAGTTCTTTGAATTTGTAGGTGCTTGGTCTAGTATAATAATAGGGATGTAAAAATTTAATCGGGAATTATGAAAAAAAATATACATACAAATAAATAATGGAATTCATCACCAGTGTCACTTTCATCACATAAAGTACACAATCTGTCTTCAGATAATATGTTATTCCACCTTCCAGTTTCGACAGGTAAATAGTGATTTGACGTTCTAAATTTTATAATTAATCTCCACAACCTTTCGGGAATTATATTCAAATATTTTTCAAAAATGAGTTCTTCTTTAAAAAGTTGATAGGTTTTGCCTCTTGATGACATTGATATGCTATTATTCCATATTTGTAAATATTGATCATTTTGCCTAATTTTAATTTGTTGTGAGAGCCAAGTTAACGATAAAAAGGTATGTGATATCCAAACATCGCTCATTCCTAAATGCTCCAAAATAGTTTTAATACTAGTGAGCCAATTATAATTTGTTCTATTTGTAACATGATCTGTCAACATAAATCTGTATAGAAGAAATGATAATTTTGATTATTTCCCTGAAATAATGCGTGCCCAGTAACAAAACATTCTTCTTTGAATATTTAATTCCACGCACACTTTCCCCAATTCTCCGTATAACATAAATAATGGAGTGGATTTTTTTGTTGGCAAGATGTGTCGGAAGAAATGTATTTGAACAGAATCGCATATATTGTTTTTTCCATATCCCCAAACTTCGCAACCGTATAACAAGATTGGGAGAACCATTGATTCAAACATTTTAAGTTTACACTCAATCGATAGATTATTGTCTTTAGATTTCGCCAATACAAAATACATAGCTTTAGTTGCTTGATGTTTTAATTGAGCCTTGGTCGTTTTAAAATTATTTAATTTGCTAAAAGTGACCCCAAGGTATTTAAATTCCTTAACATTTTCAAGAACATATTTTCCAAGTTTGAAAGTATATTTATAATCTCTGGCATTTCCATTGAAACTTAATACTTTAGTTTTTGAGATATTTATCTTTAGTTTCCATTTATTGCAGTACTAATCGAATACGTTTAGTGTGTCTTGTAAATCAGCGGCATTGGTAGCTAGTATAGCAGTATCATCTGCATAAAGTAAGCAAAGTAAGTGAATGCCGATGTCGAGCGGGTTTTGTTGGTTTTCATCAATGGGGTAACACCTTTACATCCAAAATTAATTAAATATTTTTCTAGGTCATTTAGATACAAGGAAAATAGGACTGGGGATAAATTTTCACCCTGACGGACGCCGTTGCTGCATGGGAATAATGAAGATTTCTGATTGTTTGCATATATTAATGATTTTATACCTTTATACAGTTGGTAGATATTTTTTTTTAATTTACCGTTTATGCCATAATCCAGTAGATTATGCTATAAGTGTGTACGAGATACCATATCAAAAGCTTTCTGGAAATCGACAAAAGTGCAGAATAATTTCTGGGTTTTTTTTGGTTTTTTTAAATATCTATCAAATTATGTAATGTAAATATATGGTCTATTGTTGAATATCCTTTTCGAAAAGCTGACTGCGCTTCACTCAAAATATCATTTTCTTTAATAAATGTTTTTAAGCGGTTATTCAGTATAGTTGTAAATAATTTAGAACAGCAGGAGAGTAAAGTTATGGGTCGATAATTTTCAGGTAATGAACGGTCCCCTTTATTTTTATAGATTTGAATAATTGTACCTTTAAGCCATTCATCGGGGAAAACAGAATTATCTAGTATTGTATTAAACAATTTAACATAGACTAGAATGAATAAGTCATCAGTAGATTTAATATATTCATTAATTACTTGGTCGGTGCCGGCCGCTTTGTTATTTTTTAGTTGATTTATGGCCCTTTTAATTTCGTCTTCGCTAAATTTTCCGTTTATGGTTTCATTATTATTTACTTCGTCAATTAATTCGTTTATATTAAAATCTGGTACAGTATCATTTTGGTCACTCTTATTTAGATCACTGAAAAAATTAAAAAAAAGTTATCCACTGAAGGTATGTGTTTTTCTGGTGTTTTCGGTCCCTTAAATATTTTATAAAATTCTTTTGGGTCATCGGAACGTAGTTGTCGCATTTTCTTTTTCGTAATGAATTTACTTTTTGAAATGGCTTTTGCTATACACTTTTTATAAGATTTACTAGCATTTGTTAATCTAACTTTGTTAGCTATATTTTTTATTATTGCATACTGCTTTTTCGACTCGTGATATTTTGTTCGTAGATTCTGACACATTTTCCCAAACCAAGGTCGCTTACTATTTGGCGGTTTGCCACGGCTGTTGAAACGTGCATGCACGTGACCAAAAGTTATTGCAACAGAGTCTAAAAATAGATTTTTCAATGTAGCGGCTGTTTGGTTGACACGTGTTTCGATATCAATAGATTCGTTGTCTAAAATTACTGAGATTGTGTGAAATAGGTTTGTATCAATGTTATTAATAAATCCATCTACGTATCTTAACAGGTATTGTTTCTTCATCTATACATTCGTTATTTGTGTCGTGTCTATTCGAGTTATCTTTACTGTTACAGGTAAGTTCAAACCTTAATGTACAGTGAATATCAGAGAAAAGTGGGTCAAATTCACAGACTTCGAAATTAGACTACAGTCTTTACTAGTTACATCACCTACATATTTATCTTTTCCGCATCTACCATTTAATATATATATATATATATATATATATATATATATATATATATATATATATATATATATATATATATTATGTAATTTAAATTATTCTAGAAGTTTAAGCCCATGCCCATTTACCCTGCCATTATCCTTGCTTGCCCGGTCTCTAGGTATATTTAAACTATCAAGCTTTGATATATCATTCAAGAAAGTTTCTATATCAATATTTTCAATATATATAGAATTATCAACTGGTTTAGTATAATCTGGTAAACACTTTGTTCTTGCATTAAAATCACCCATTAAAATCATAGGTTTTCCAGGTTCCACATTTTGAAAAATCTCATTTTCAAGAACATCAAATGTATTTTCTTTAAAATAGGGTGAGCCAATTGGAGGGATATATACAACACCAGCAGTTATATAATTTGTTTTACTTGTTATAATACTAAACCAGGAGATATATTGTGAATTATTGTTTTCATTTACTTTAATCAGGTGAGTTAGTTCATTTCTAACACCAATAGCAATGCCACCTGATGGTCTTTTACCTGTTCTATTGTTTAGTTAAACTGTGTAACCTGGAATTAATGTAGACATGCAGTCAGTTGCATCTGTTTTGCTTTCTGTGAAGCATAGAATATCATATTGTGAGATATATGTACAAAGTCTGGTATCACAAGTTTGCTTCTTAAACCACATATATTAAAACTAAGTATTTTCAAATTGATACAATTTGTGTAATTATTTTCTACTCTATCTATACTATTTACACCGTCTAAGGAATTATCAGACAGTATATCTGCATGTATTGTGGTAGGTAAGGCACTGCTGGGGATAGTATTTTTGGGATCAACATACGAAAAAAATTTGTTTTGTTTAACGACACCAATGGAGTCTAATTATACCAGGAATTAAAACGAAAAATCTTCTGGAATACTTTTATAGACGCGATATGTTCGAATTTTAATAAGATTAGAAAAATCAGTATTCATTTGATTATTTGACTTCATGAATGCTTATTGTAAAACGCCAAGGTTTGTAATAATAGCACGCTCACTTGTGGATCCGTTAGGTATATTTCCCATCCCAACCGGTTCTCCACGACTGCTATATCAAAATTCGTGGTGTCTTGTCTGTGCGCAATTGCACGTGGAAGATATCTCGCAACGGTTAGACAGGACAGGTCTATGTGACGCTAGAACTAGTATCGCAATAAAGATTATTATTTTTAGCATTGTAAATTATGTATTACAGGCATGCAACATGAAGACACTCCATGATACTCCCGACCCCTTTTTGGAACGCCCGACTCCTTTTTGGACTACCCGACCTCTTTTTGGACTACCCGACCCCTTTTCTGACTACCCGATCTCTTTTAGGACTACCCGTCCCCTTTTCAAATTGCCTGTCATACCATGCTCCTGCTAGTGTGTGCGATCCCGCCTTTTGGGTAGTTTCATGCAAAGTTCAACCTTCTGCTCAATTAATGTTCTATGTTACAATTTTGAATGGAAAAATGGAGTAACCAGAAGGATGATGGAAGTCACATAACAGTGACTAAAAGTAAAAAAAATATTGAGCAGATATGCCTGAAATATTATAAATAACATTTCTCACACTTTGTTCATGTTTTTGGGCGGGTACGTGCCTTTGTTACATGACTTCATTAGCATTGTATGTCCGACACAAAATGTTATAATAAGTTTTTGTTGGGTTTTTTTAAAAGAAAAAAAAAGAGAAACCGCACAGGTTCATAGTTTCATATTATAAATAAAAACCCTCATAAAAGCAATATGCATAAATACCTTTCGGAGTTCACAAAGTGTATGACAGACGTACATCATTTGTGTACACAGTGTCATGAATATGTCGAAACAAAATTTAATAAAAGTGTTTAAATACACTGAAAGAACATTTACCTGAACCTATCCCAGATTTAGGTAAGATATACAATTTTTTATTGTGCTGATGGGGACAAATATTTGTACAAGCTCTGTAATGAAGTTATTTTGAAAATTAAGACTGTCCCCTAAATAGTCTACAATATATTAATATGAGGGTGGTGGTGGAGGTGTTATAGATATAGCTAATGATTACTAGTGATACATTTAGGCAGTCAAATACTCAGGGAACCAGGTGCATATTCCCCGTTAGGTTTTTAATCCATAAAACACCTCACTCTGGTCCCACCCTGGTCGCACTAAAGCTCTAGGCCTCTAGCATTGATACTTCTGATAGCCATAAGAATACTGTTTTTCTTAAACGCAGATGTTTAAACATTGTAAATGTGTTGTTACATGCAAGTACGAACCCCTTCCCCCGACGTTTGCAAATTTGGCCAAGATTATCTTGTGGGGTTTTTTGTTTGTTTTTTAAAGAAAAAGGGATTTAAGAAAACATAAAAAAAAAAATAGATAAGTGAGCAGGTGTGCACATAATAGCATGAAAGCAGGGATCTAGCTGAAAGCTCGCCTGATGTTCTGAAGTCATAGAACTGTCTTTTCCGTCTTGGATAGAGGAGCTAGAATTGGTCAGAACTTGGCCCAAAACAGGCTTGTTCTCAGTGTTAAAATACTTTACACTGATAAAAAAAAACCTTCTTTGCCAATTCGACCCTGTATGCTACCTTTATCTGAAATGTACAGTTTCCTGTTTACAATATCCATTTGTGTAATCAAGTGTCTGCTTGAGTCGTATGACGTCTTTAGAAACTTTATACGAAACTGTTGTGGAAGATAAGGTGATATACCATTTCACCTGCAATACAATGAGAACGAAACGACCCAGCTTTAGAACGAAACGACCCGGCTTTAGAACGTATCGACCCGGTTTTTAAAATAAACGAGCCAAGGTCGAGAGCGAATCGACTTCGGGTGAGCGGGATTAAGAGCGAAACGTCTCGGATGCGACCTGGTTTTAGTACTATTGTGTATCAGTTGGAATTTCGCCATCGATCATCGGTTTTAATCGATTAGCACCATCCGATCAAGTTTTGATTATAAACCGAGCACCTTATCACTGGGCTACGTCCTTCCTTTTTTTATTTAGGGAAAAACGACCTGCATTACCGTACATAGTGTTTTGATGTAAACTCATCTACAGATATGATTTGAACAGTTTGGCTTGTAAATGCAAGTCAAATTCGTAGGCGATTATACGCTCAGAAATATCTTTAGTACTATTTCAAACAAGAAACAAAGTTCTAGACAAAAACACCTTTAGTACTGTTTGAATCAAGAAAACAATTCTAGACAAAAACACCTTTAATACTATTTCAAGCGACAAAGTTCTAGACAAAAACACCTTTAGTACTATTTGAAGCGAGAAACAAAGATTTAGACAAAAACACCCTTAGTACTATTTGAATCAAGAAAACAATTCTAGACAAAAAAAACCTTTAATACTATTTCAAGCGACAAACAAAGTTCGAGACAAAACACCTTTAGTACTATTTCAAGCGAGAAACAAAGTTCTAGACAAAAACACTTTTAGTACTATTTGAATCAAGAAAACAATTCTAGATAAAACCATCTTTTAATACTATTTCAAGCGACAAACAAAGTTCTGGACAAAAACACCTTTAGTACTATTTCAAGCGAGAAACAAAGATTTAGACAAAAACACCTTTAGTACTATTTGAATCAAGAAAACAATTCTAGACAAAAAAAAACTTTAATACTATTTCAAGCGACAAACAAAGTTCGAGACAAAACACCTTTAGTACTATTTCAAGCGAGAAACAAAGTTCTAGACAGAAACACCTTTAGTACATATTTCAAGTAAGAAACAAAGTTCTAGACAAAAACACCTTTAATACTATTTGAAGTAAGAAACAAAGTTCTAGACAGAAATACCTTTAGTACTGTTTCAAGTAAGAAACAAAGTTCTAAATAAAAACACCATACAATATTAAACATCAAAGAGCCACAGTTCTATAAATGAATTGAGGTCTTGTTAAATACATAATCTTTACTGATTAATTTGGATAATGTGAAAATGCAAACGAATAGTCAGATTTTGTAATTATACAGTCTCCAATTTTTGTAGCCAAACCATGCGGTTAACAAGTTTACATGATATTCTTCAAAAGCAATACTGTCTTTCAGCATACTTACATTTTACTCACGTAAAACACAAATACACACACAAGTTCTTGTTTTTAACAACACCTCTAAAAAAAATTGATTAATTAATCATCGTCTATTGAATATGAAAGAAATGTGATAATTCGGACGCATATTCATCAGAGAAAACCCACTACAATTTCCC
>NC_054701.1:35502695-35547899 GCF_016097555.1 Gigantopelta aegis | reverse complement strand
AGGATGACCACAAACACTTTGAATGTACGGAAATGGATAAACTAAACAATAAAATTTAAGCAAAATATGATTTCAGTTATCAAAAATGGATATAATAGTAAAAAATATGCCATAGTGTTTAATACTAGGGTATGTCCCTTTAATGGGTTTTCCGAATTCAATGGAAGAAATCGAATGGACTTTGATGGAGAGAATGGAAAGTGAATAGTAGTAGCAGACAGCCCAGATAGCTGGGATGTGTGCCCAGGACAACGTGCTTGAACCTTAATTAGAGTACTTAAAAAAGCACGAAAATAAGTAAACGAAAGAAAGAAAGTACTCGTATATAAACGGTAAAATAGTGAACTTAAATAAATAAATAAATAATAATAATAACATCAATAATAATAATAATAATAATAATAAGAAGAAGAAGAACAACAACAATAATAATAATAATAATAATAATTTTAGAAATTGTACTTACATTAATTTCTCTTTTGGAATTGTCGTATTAGCAAATTTGCCGAAACCTGTTGTGATTCCATAAACAACTGAAACATATTATGTGTTGTATTAATTTTGTAAATACTGGTATACTGGACAAACAAAGTGTTCGTTTTAGGTTCAGAATGCGAAGAAGAAAAAATAGTTTACGTATTATAGATAAATGAAAATCGCTATCAACCAGTATTAAAAGAGGAAGACATATTTCTAACAAGAAAGCATCGGTCGTTGTTGATTTAACGTTTGTGTTAGGTGTGAGTTTTTCGTTGCTTTGTTGTGTGTGTGTATGTATGTATGTGTGTGTGTGTGTGTGTGTGTGTGTGTGCGTGCGTGTCTATGTGGGTGTGTCTGTCTGTCTGTCTATGTCTATACATGCAAGTGTCTATACATGTATGTGTGTGTATGTGGGTATATATGTATGTATGTGTACATGTCTGTGCGTTCGTGTTTTATTTTTGGTTTGTTTGGGGGTTTGTTTGTTGTGGGGTTTTCTGTGTGTGGGGTGTGTTTTTTATATGTTGGTTTGTTTGTTTGACGTCTCTATATGTGCCAGAAGTCCGTGTTTATTTTTTGAAAATAATGATGTTATAGACGTATTTTCTGTTACATTTTGATAAGATACCTTCATTCTTTTCCAACACCGCATCAATAACATGTCTCGCTTTGTTGACCTTCTCTTCTGATTCAGGGCTCAACTGTTGAATAAGAAGTTTGTTTTGTTTAA
The DNA here is from genome assembly GCF_016097555.1 of Gigantopelta aegis. Taxonomy (NCBI): domain Eukaryota; kingdom Metazoa; phylum Mollusca; class Gastropoda; order Neomphalida; family Peltospiridae; genus Gigantopelta; species Gigantopelta aegis. Next base: position 35,546,689 of record NC_054701.1, on the reverse strand, counting down.
CGACACCACTGGAGCACATTGATTAATTAAACATAAAACACCAATACATTTTGCAACAGTTATAATTTTATTATAATTATATTAATTCTCTTCTTTTTTTTTTACGATCCCCCTCCAAACCTCCCCCAAAGTTCCCTTGGCATTCCGCCTCATGTTATTGGGGTCCTCCTAAATGGATTTTCTGGATCCGCCACTGAAATATGTTTTCTTTATATACAGTCAAACTTCGTTATTATGTATGTTGGAGGAACCGAATCACTCATCGCGATATAGCGGTTGGTTGACGATGAAACCACCAGCCCTACGTTTCTTAACGCTGACGTTCGCGGCGGGCGTTTTTATGATATTTGATTTACCAGTCGTAGTTTCACTGCCTGGGACGAGAAATAGCCCAATGGGCCCAACGACGGAGATCGATACCCTGACCGATCGCGCATCAAGCGAACGCTTTACCGCTGGGCTACGTCCCGCCCCCAATGAAAGTCAAGTATTCACCTATCGAGAACAGGAGTTTATTACTTTCAGATCATTAGGTAATTCATGTACATTGAGATGGTTTACAAACAGAACAGGAAACCCACTGAAAGTCAAGTATTCACCTATCGAGAACAGGAGTTTATTACTTTCAGATCATTATTTTAACCGCTGCAGTGTAATATGGACATAAATTATGATATTTAAAAATTATGGTATATAATAATATCATTACATCAATGTGTATAATTATTACATATGGAAAATTCTAAGAGCACATTAGAGCACATTAATTTGTCAATCATCGGCTATTGGATGTCAAACATTTGGTAGTTTTAACATGATATAGTCGCTATCTTTTTTCCATTTGTGGCACGGGATCGTTTATATGCACCATCTCACAGACAGGATAGCACATACCACGGCTTTTGATATGCCAGTCCCGGTGCACTATTGATATGCCAGTCGCGGTGCACTATCTGGAATGAGGAATAGTTCAATGAGCCTACAGTCGGGGATCGATCCTAGACGACCGCGCATTAGGTGAGCACTTTACCACAGGGCTACGCCCTCCCGTCATTTTAAAGAAAGCAATGTAATGTATATGTTTCCCTTAACTCCAGAGCCCTGACACAGAAAACATAAAACACCAATAAATATGCACGCATTTATTGTTAACACACTAGGCCGGACCGACTGACTGACTGCTTCACACAATCACTCTTAAGTAATACTTCAACATAATACAAAATGACAAAAGCACTTGTCCTGTCGGTCTCCTAGGCTCTACAAACTGCACGTGAAAAATTATCTATACCGAAGCGCCACCTATGGGAGCTACTCCCATATCAAGAGAAAATAATTTCCGTCTAATTCTCTGCGATGAACGGACAGAAATTATATATATATATATATATATATATATATATATATATATATATATATATATATATATATATATATTTTATTATTATTATTTTTTTTTTATTTTTTTTAAAATACATATTTATTGTCCCAGATCATATAGCAGTGTCGGGTTTGGGAGCCCCGAATCACTGCTTTACATTTGTATCCATGGTCTAAGCTGCAACAAACTGTGTTAAAAATAACAAAAACTACCGGTAATAGAGACTGATTCAGGGTGAAGTTCAATTCATGCATACAGATGAACATGGACAGTGATCTATAATATAACTATTGTTATGATCCAAGATTTAAACGGGAACAGAGAAAATATCGAATAAGAAGGATGAGAATCAGAAAAGGATTTAGAATAAGAAGAAGAAGAAGAAGAAGAAAAATAAGAAAAATACAAGACAGATATAGATGGCATAAGAAGAAGGAAAGAAGTTGTTTTGAATTAAATAAGACATGACACTTTGCGATCTCTAAACAAGCCACGCACTAAATCAGTCACAATATATATTGCTACATGTATATATATGTATACATTATATTTTTTTAATATTAATTATATCTATATTACTATCACTCACTCATTAAAGAGGTTGAGCCATGGGGACCATTCTTTAATAAATTTTTCATAATTGCATTTTTTAAATAGAATATATCTTTCTATTTCAAATCTTTTGTGCAATATGTTTTTAATGGCATATATTTAAATTACATATATATTAATTGCATTGTAGCACATTGCAATACAGTACAGGACATTACTAAATGAGGTTTTTCATTGGCCTAGTTTCAGTCCTCGGACAGTGATTATATTGGCCCTCCACCGCACCAAAGTATTTAGTAATATAATAAATTATACTACCGCGCGACGTTCCTTCAAGAAATTTGTGGTTAGACTGAACAAAAACATTTTTTACAGTAATTCACAGAACAGAACTTTATTACACTCAGTCCGTTCCACAACGGCGTTAGAGGAACATACATAATAAATAGTATAAACGTGACAAGATGGTTTACAGGAGGATGAAATAATAACATATGATAATACATAATACATGCATTGTTTACTTGTATATGATATTAATTGATAATATCTGTAACAGTAGTAGTAGTAGTAGTAGTAGTAGTAGTAGTAGTAGTAGTAGTAGTAGTAGTAGTAATAATAATAATAATGGTGGTAGCAGTATTTGTAGTCGTAGTAGTATAATAATAATAGTAGTAGTAGTAATAATAGTAATGGTAGTACATGGTACAATAATAATAATAATAATAGTAATAATAATAATAATAATAATAATAATAATAATAATAATTGTAATATAGCTAGGAAACAGTTTTGATTGTGGCATGAGTTATTCAGTTACCAGGACGTTTAAAAACCTGGCAAATTACATTTATAAATTTCGCCAACTTCTTTAATACACTTATTTTCTTACTCCCTATTAGTTCTTTGAATTTGTATGTGCTTGGTCTAGTATAATAATAGGGATGTAAAAATCTTACTCAGGAATTATGAAAAAATATACATACAAATAATGGAATTCATCACCAATGTCACTTTTATCACATAAAGTACACAATCTGTCTTCAAATAATATGTTATTCCACCTTCCAGTTTCGACAGGTAAATAGTGATTTGACGTTCTAAATTTTATAAATAATCTCCACAACCTTTCGGGACTTATATTTAAATATTTTTAAAAAATTAGTTCTTCTTTAAAAAGTTGATAGGTTTTGCCTCTTGATGACATTGATATGCTATTATTCCATATTTGTAAATATTGATCATTTTGCCCAATTTTAATTTGTTGTTGGAGCCAAGTTAACGATAAAAAGGTGTGTGATATCCAAACATCGCTCATTCCTAAATGCTCCAAAATATGTTTAATACTAGTGAGCCAATTATAATTTGTTCTATTTGTAACATGATCTGTCAACATAAATCTGTATAGAAGAAATGATAATTTTGATTGTTTCCCTGAAATATTGTGTGCCCAGTAACAAAACATTCTTCTTTGAATATTTAATTCCACGCACACTTTCCCCAATTCTCCGTATAACATAAATAATGGAGTGGATTTTTTTGTTGGCAAGATGTGTCGGAAGAAATGTATTTGAACAGAATTGCATATATCGTTTTTTCCATATCCCCAAACTTCGCAACCGTATAACAAGATTGGCAGAACCATTGATTTAAACATTTTAAGTTTACACTCAATCGATAGATTATTGTCTTTAGCTTTAGTTGCTTGATGATTTAATTGAGCCTTGGTCGTTTTAAAATTATTTAATTTGCTAAAAGTGACCCCAAGGTATTTAAATTTCTTAACATTTTCACTATTATTAAACAAGTATTTGTGAAAGACGCCTTAGAGAGCTATGGGTCGGTAATCGTGAACAATGCCCCTTTGTTAGGCCTTTATATAGGTTCTAATATATGCCAAATCAATTCCTATTGCCGATAATGTTAGTAAATTACATAGCATGAAAAAAAATGCGATGCCTGTGGGACGGGCTATAGATATACAGAATAAAACGTAAGCTATTCGTTTGTACACATGAACACATACATATACACATCATTATTTTTTTGGTTTGAAAATAATTATCGACGCTACCATTGTGTAAGATATTGTTTGTCACCAATCTTGTTCGCTGTGTATGTTAACAATTGTGAAATGTATTTGTCATCAGACAACTGTCCTTGTATTGAAATACAAACTTTAAATCTATTTTTAATAATGTATGCTGATGATATGGTGCTATTAGCTGAAAGCGCAGAAGGATTACAAAAAATGACTAATGCTCTCTCAAAGTATACTAACAAATGGGATTTAACTGTAAATACCAATAAGACTAAAATTGTTGTTTTTAGAAATGGAGGAAGAATTCGAAATAATGAAACGCGGTTTTATAATGATTACGAATTAGAGGTACTAAATGAATTTAATTATTTAGGATTATTGTTTTTCTATAATGGTAAATGTAGTCGTACACAGAAATGAGCTGCCAATCAAGGATGCAAAGCCCTGTTTTCAATGTTCAATGTTAAATGTGTGTAATAAGAATTTGTTTAATATTGAAACAAAGTTATCCATTTTCGACTTGGTTTAAATTATATATGTAGGGGCCTATATTTATTTTGTATACTTACATAACGTGACATATAATAAAAAAGTTTTTTTAAATATATACCCACATAACGTGCTATATAGTTTTTATATATATATATATATATATATATATATATATATATATATATATATATATATATAAATCTTGGAAAGATCTGACATTTTAATAATTTTATTATATTAATGTCGGTAAACAGTATTACAGAATAGTTGTGTATATTAATTGATATGGTACACACATCAGTTACAAAACTGAGTAGTTGGTTAATTAGGTAATTTGTTTATTTAGCTGTATGTATGATGCTATTAGTGAATGTTAACTTATGGGTCAGTTTACACACGGTGCGATTTCGTCATGAGGTGAAAAGGAAACTTTATAACTTTGAACATTTGTTGTGATATTCACGCGTGACAGTTATTATTCAAAGGACAGTTACCTGAAAAGACATGTTTGTAATTGTTTGCCAACAGAGGAACAGAGTATTCCACATCGTATTGTCCGTGGTGAAGATGAATAAATTGTGGGAAGACATATGTCTGAACGGCCATCATTAGCGATGATTCGGTTATTGTCGTTTAATATAGTTATTTACATATGATGTTACCGATAAAGTATTAGCATTTAGTTATGCAATGTAATTAAGTTAAGTTGATATTTAATAGAAGTAAAACCTAATTAATTACCTATTTCTACTGATTAATTATTTAGTAATTAGGTCGTTTTACGGCAACAACTATAGACACGCATGCGCAATAGCCTAGCAAGGCTGGGCCAGGTCACCTGCATTGCTGGAATTTCCAGCCAGAGCTGATTATTCAGCTGTGCTGGGGTCGTTTGCATATATAAGCGGTTGTTTGACAGCGCCGGTCAGTGAAGCCACAAAAGTTTACCACGGGTACGTGGGTGTATTTCTATGTTTACAAACTAAACAATTATTTTAGCAAAGTTACAAAACGGATTATAACGCCTTCACTCATTTCTATAAGATTATTTAAAAGTAATTTTTGGTTAGATTACATGTCTTGATCAGTAATAACGGAGTTCTTACCGTTTGACAGTTCTATTTATAGGACTAAATTCGACACGTAAAGTAAATAACAGTTGTTGTATACCAAAACAAGCATTTGAAATTATAGAATGCAGTTTAGAAGATTGACATTAAATACTAATGAACATTTGTTGTTCAAATCTTTAATGACAGAAATGATTATTTAGAAAAGAAAGAAGTATAAAGAAAGGGATAAAGTACACGTTTGGTATAAAAATAGCATGCAAATTTGCATATTGGGGAAACAGCTTCAGTAGTATAGTTTGAAGTAACTCAGTGTTATTAATTAGTGATAATGTAGAAATTAGAATTAGTTATACAGAATAAGAAAAATTGTTGAGAATGCACCAAGATTGAAATATCTTGTTTGGTTACTCATTTGCCTTTCAAATCACTCATGATCCATCCTGACAAAATGAATTATTATCTCGCCTTCATGTAAAATTCTTTAATCTCATTGGTTGTTTGCCGTTGGACAAATCCCTTATACCCCTGTGGGCGGAGCCAAATTCTCTTATACCCCGTCTGTAATTTCCAACAGTTTCCAGCCACCTCAGTTAATGCTAAAGATTATAATCAGATTATAAATAGCATTGATAATCAATCAAGTATACATAATTAATTTTATTTTTACTATAAAATACTCTATTTCAATACTTTTAAAAGCTGCAATGTTGAACTCGGCAACCTACGGTCGTGGTGTTATTGTATTAATGCGCGATTAGCAACAGTTGGGGTTTTTTTGGGGGGGGGGTTAAAATATTTTTCTTTTTTTACTACATACATTTCTGATGAAAAAAGGAGAAGTTGTTTTTATTTTTTATTATTAATATCTGTTTCAGACAATTTCGTATTACAAACATTTGAAGTTAAAAACTCGTTTATCGATGGAACTATTTTTCGTCACTGGCAAGTGGTTTCGTTCGCGTCCGCGTGGTACGGTTTCGGTAATAAATTGTTAACAATTATTGTCTGGCGTTATTTTGATTATTTGGCTATAATTTTATATGGTTTAACATGTCGGCAAGATAAATTCGTTGTAGAAGCATCCCTCGGGGTATATGGCTTTTGATGTACCCTCTATGTGCTCTTTTACCCCCTCGCCTTCGGCTCGAGGTAAAAGAACACACAAAGGGTAGGCTACATAAAAAGCCATATACCCCTCGTGATGCTTCTACAACTTATATTATTTCTCTAATGAGAGTTGCTATGAATGTATGGCCATTGTCGTTACAATATATATACATACACATGTATATTTTTTTTTTGTTCTCTCTCATTATTAATTTTTATTATTATTTTATTATATTTTGTTTTATTTTAGATTAGTTTTTATTTATTTATTTATTTATTTATTTATTATGATTTTATTATTGTTAGTTTTTAAAATTTTATTTTACCTTTTTTTATAAGATTTATGTTGTATGTGTGTCTTTAGTTTCTTTACGCACTGATGTGTTTATATTTAATATCTTCCATATTATTACCCACGTAATTATTTATCATGCATATATGTAGGTTTTATTTTCGATATGTATTGATTTTTTATGCATGAATGTGTTTTAGATAGTGCTATAGCACCCCCACCATTATTAGATATTGTTTGCTATTTTTATTACAAAGCTTATAAGTTGTATAACTTAAAGCAATAAAGAACTTGAACTTGAAATGACCTAACGCTAATTCATAATTGTTAAGACATAACAATGTCATCATCACCGTGCCAATAGAAGTTGATTTATAAAAATGGGCGTTTACACACACTGGCCTAGGTATACTATAGTTCTTGGACAGTTGTATTGGCCCTTGCCTGGCTGTAATGACCTTCGGAGTTGACTCAGGCCAATATAGCTAGCCTTGGGTCAATACCACAGTCAACAGACCAATATGAAAACTCGCATTTAATATAATAACATATTACAATATTTTACTGATCGGTTTTTCACCATAATAATAACTGATCATTAATTATAATTATGTTGTTCTTAATAATTGTTTGGTTAATATATAAAATAATTAAGCAAAACATCTACCCAAATGTGTTTCCAATTTAAAATTATAATTAGTTAGCAGCTGAAAAATAATTTACCGCTTTCAGTGGTGTATTGGCCAAGTTGTATGCTGGTAGTACTCAATAGAAAGAAAGAAAGAATGAATGAATGAATGCTTGAATGAAAGAAAGAAGTGTTTTATTTACCGACGCACACATTACAATTACGGTTACATAGCATCGGACCACAGAGAGATAATAAGAGAGGAAACCCACTGCTGCCAATCCATGGGCTATTCCTTTCGATTAATTATCAGCAAGGAATATTGCATATATACATTACCCCGCAAACATGATCGTTACATACCACGGCCTTTGTTTCGCCATTTGTGGAGCACTAGCTGGAAGGAGAAATAGTCCAATAGTCATTTTTATGCACCATCCCACAGACAGGATAGTACATACCACGGCCTTTTGATATACCAGTCGCGGTGCACTGGCTGGAGCGAGAAATAGCCAAATGGGCTCACCAATGGGGATCGATCCCAGGCAGACCGTGTATCAAGCGAGCGCTACGTCCCGCACCTGTGTCTTGGAATGCTTGCTTAAACTTCAATTGAAAAATCAAGTTAAAATGATTGAATGGAAATACAATTTGTGGCAAACAAATGTGTGTATTTCTCCTGATGTTAGTCTATCAATATTTGCTATTTACAATAATAATTATTTGCTATGTCCGATAACGACTTCCATATACGCCAATATGGTGTCATAAGCACCATCACAACTATACTGTACAATTCATCAGCAAAAGCTTTCTTTATATGATTTTGGATATGGTGAATTAAAACTAAAAATCGTATTTCAAAGAAGATTGATTACTCATTCTTTAGCAACCACAGTGAAGATTAGTAGATGGCTTTAAACAACATGGACCTGTATAGCTTTTTGGAGGTGAGGAATACAAAGTTTAGAAACCGTCGGGTTAGTTCCTTCCTTATCTGCAACAATGACGTCCATAGCAATAACGTAAATACGGCACATTTATTTAACTACAACAGTTCTTTATAGGTTTGTGTGTAGGTGTGTGTATGTGTGTGTGTGTGTGTGTACTGAACAAAATAAGAAACTTCCGCTAACTTTGCTTGAACATAACTTGATGAAAACAAACCGGGGGAATAATTGTTATATATGCGTTTAAAGAGTGTTCCATGATGCATCGTTTGGTGCAAAAATCATGGCCATAGGTTAACATAAACTGGGAGAAATTTTGACCAAGTGTGGTAGGGGTTAAAAAAAAAACCCCACCCACTTAATAACGGGTATGACCACTTCTTGAATTGACCACTGCAGTGCATCGCAGGCGCAATTGTTGATTTCTGCCTGTGGAATATTGTTCCATTCCTGAATGAGCGCTTGACGAAGTTCGTTGACGTTAGCGGGTGGGTTTAGACGACGCCTCAATCGTCTGTCCAGACTATCCCAGACATGCTCGATGGGGTTGAGATCAGGCCTTTTAGCGGGCCAGTCATCAATGAAATCAATGTTATTTGTCCTAAGAAAATTTAGAGTGTCTCTAGCTGTATGAGAGGTGGCATTGTCATGCTGAAAAATCGAGATGTTGGCGTTGTTATGGAACAGAGGAATGACGTGATGAGCGAGAATGTCATCGCGGTAACGTTGAGCATTTAAATTGCCATCAATGACGACTAGTGGTGAACGATAACCATGGACAGTGGCTGCTCAGACCATGACACAACCCCCACCCCCGAAACGATCTCGTTCAAGAACACAACAGTCAGCATAGCGTTCATTTCTCCTACGGTAGACGCGCACCCTGCCATCACCACGTTGTAAAGAAAATCTGGATTCATCCGAAAAAAGAACGGTATTCCAGCGTCGCCGTATACAACGAGTGTGTACACGTGCCCAATTAAGACGATTTAGACGATGACGTTGCGTTAAAACGCATCCGACGTAAGGACGTCGTGCATGTAAACGGTTCTGCCGCAGACGATTACGAACAGTTTGCCCACTAATTCGGTTATTATGAAGCCCAGGTGTGTTAGCAGCAGTAGCAGTGGCAGTTTAGAATCGATTGCGCAAATGCGTGTTCATGATATAGCGGTCTTGACCACGCGTTGTAACACACGGATGTCCACGACGTGGCAAGTCGTTGGTGCTTCCTGTCGTTCGAAATCTTACGCGAAGATTTCGTATCGCTCGACTAGAACTCCCAACATACCTTTCAACGTCTTCTGTCGACATGCCAGCATCTCGCATGCCAATCGCCCGTTCGCGTAAACTATTGGGTATTCTTGGCATACTAAAAATGCTACAATGTAAAAAAAGTTAATTTTTTTTACAAATTTTGAAGCGTTTTCGTTCACTTGACAACAATGTCAGTAAGACAAGTAAAACAAATTGACCGAATACTACGCGGGACATGTCGAACCATGCATGCACGTGCAAATTGAATTTCACGTTGTCGACGATTAACAGTGCAAAAATAATCGATAAAATTCATGAATCGTGATAATACAGCTCAAGGCTAATACTACCTATATAATTTCATTACACAATGAATTCTTTAACACAACAAATACTATATGTACAAATCGGAAGTTTCTTTTTTTGTTCAGTATATATATATATAATTCGGGCAAAACAGTGGGAAAACAGTGGGGGAAATTCGGGCAAATTTTAAACTTTCGGGCAAATCAACCCCTCCAGCCCCCCTAAATCAAAGAGTCCCCATACGCCCATGTATATATATAGATATATATATATATATATATATATATATATATATATATATATATATATATATATATATATATATATATATATATATATATGGCAAAACATTGAAAGACAAGACAGAATATGTCCTCTTTGTAACATTGCTTTAGGTGATGAATATTATTATTTATGTCAGTGTCCTTATTTTACAAATGAAAGATCAACATATCTAAACAAATACTACTACAACAGACCTAATACTTTCAAATTTTATCAGCTATTTAATTCTACAAAGTTATCAACCACAAAGCAATTATATATGTTCCTCAATGCTATTAACACCGTTTTTAAAAACATGTATATGTTACAATTATATCCAGTGTATTATTATATCACATGCATCACGACTAGAGTACACTGCTGTCTTTAAAATTATTCTTATATATTAATTATACCCATTTATGTATTATAACTATTATTATATACCATAATTAATTATTATATAACATAAATTGTGAATAGTACACTGCAGCTGTCAATATATATGTTTGTAAACCACCTCAATGTATCACCGTTTGGTGATCTGAAAGAAATAAAGTTCTGTTCTTCAAATATGGGGTTGTCTGAATTCGTAATCCGAATAGTTGTATAATACTTTGAGATGTGTAATTAAGTATTGATTTCCGTTTGATCCTTGTTAATTTCAAGCATAGGCGTTTTAACAATGTTATTGCCACGGCTAGTATTAGTGATTATTATATACAAAAAGACATTTATATATTTAATTTTCTGCTTTTGGCTATGTTTCTGTAAACAAAAACAAATAACTTTTTTTTATAATATTGTATTACTGTATAGTTATGAATTTAAAAAAAAAAAAAAAAAAAAAAAAAAAAAAAAATATATACTCTTCAAAAGAAGAAACGCAAAAACCACATTGTCGTAACATTTGGAGAATTGATTAATTTATTGAATGGTGAGTCCGATAATTACCAAATGTTGCAGGATTGTTCACAATTCACTCTAGTCCATTGTGAGTAAGTGATAGGACACACCACCAAGGTCAAGGTCATCTGGAGTCAATACCGGGTGTGGCCTCCGCGTGTGTTGACAACTGCCTATCACCGCCTGCCCATTGAAGCAACCAGAGTACGGATGACGTCCCGGGGGATGGTGGCCCACTCGGCCTGCAAGGCTGCTGCCAGCTCGGGCAGGGTCTGGGGCTGTGGTTGTCGCTGTCGGAGGCGTCGGTCCAACTCGTCCCATAGATGCTCAATTGGGTTCAAATCCGGTGATATCGATGGCCAAGGAAGGACATTAATGTTGTTGTTCTGTAGGAAAGCCGTTGTGAGACGTGCTGTGTGAGGCCTGGCGTTGTCATGTTGGAACACTGCGTTGGCGTTGGCCATAACTGGAACGATGTGTGGTCCGGAGGATCTGGTCAATGTAGCCCTGTGCATTCAGGTTGCCCTGCACGTGGACCAGGTCAGTTCTGCCAGTGTGTGAGATGGCTGCCCACACCATGACACTACCCCCGCCGAATCTGTCCACTTCCTGCACGCAGTTTGCCGCATAACGTTCACCACGACGCCTATACACGCAACATCTTCCATCATGACGTCGGAGCAGAAATCGGGACTCGTCACTGAACCACACCTGTCTCCATCGCAGTTGAGGCCATTGTCGATGAATCTGGCACCACTGCAGTCGGAGTCGACGGTGTTGTGGTGTTAAGATGACACCTCGAACTGGACGTCTGGCACGAATTCCTACCTCACGTAGGCGGTTCCGTACGGTCTGGTCGGATATCCTGCGCAAACCTGGTATTGCTGCGGCTGTGGAGGTGGCAGTAGTCAATCGTTTCCGAAGGTGGCGTACCCGGATGTAGCGGTCCTGCCCGGGGGTAGTGACCCGTGGTCGACCGGATCTAGGGAGGTCACGTGTTGATCCATGTTGCTGGTAACGGTCCCACAGTCTGGAGATGGTGCTTGGGGACACATGGAATGCCCTGGCAACGGCCGTTCTGGATTCGCCTGCGTCTAGTCGGCCGATGGCATTGTTTCTCTGCGGTTCACTGAGACGTGGCATGTCCTGGATTGTCAACTGTCGGCCAGATACAGAGGCCAGGCAAGCGAACACCCTGCACTTTTATACTGTCGGTGTTCATGTTGCACGTGCAGACAACGCACGTGCAGTGGTGACATAGTTTGCACGTGGCTGCGTTTTTGCGAATATTCACATTTTGGAACTTTATTGTACAGTAGCTGCGTTTTATCGAATGTAACCGTGGGAATGTGTTTGGGATATGCAATGACCTTATATTCACAAAGCATGAACCGGTAGAAAACATAAAATCGGAGTTATAACCCATTTGTACCCTTTTGCGTTTCTTTTTTTGAAGAGTATATATATATATATATATATATATATATATATATATATATATATATATATATATATATATAGAGTAGATGGTTCTATTATCCACTAAAATGCTATTATCTATTAAACTACTCCGAATTATGCTACCTACCTTGATGAGATATTCTCCCTTTCCAAGTTTCACCAACTTCTCCGTTGTCAGGCTGTTGCCATCCAACATGTACTGAAAGATGCAACACAATACAAATAGAGAGACATTTTAATCTGGTTAATATCAACAATGTGTTTGTTCATTTATTTGATCAATAATATTTGTTTGTTTGTTAGTATGCTTGTTATGTTCATAGCTTAGACAACCTGAATTAACTTTTCATGAGAAATATTGGCAAAGGAGATTATAATTAAAACAAGTAATTGACTTTCTGAGTAGCAGGATTTTGATCAGCGGGTAGTCGTTTGGGTTGTATATAAATTGGTATATAAAATGTTGTGGTATGTGATGTCCTGTCTGTTGAAAGGTACATGTAAAAGATATATTGTTGCTAATGAAAAATTGTAGCGGGTTTTCTTTGATGAATATGCGTTCGAATTATCACATTTCTTGGACATTCAATAGACGATGATTAATTAATCAATATTCTTTAGTGGTGTTGTTAACAACAAGAACTTGTGTGTGCATTTGTCTTTTACGTGAGTAAAATGTAAGTATGCTGAAAGGCAGTATTGCTTTTGAAGAATATCACGCAAACTTGTTAACCGCATGGTTCGGATACAAGAATTCGATATTGTACAATTACAAAATCTGATTATTCGTTTGCATTTTTACATTATCGAAATTAATCAGTAAAAACTATGTATTTAACGAGATCTCAATTCATTTATAGAACTGTGGCTCTTTGATGTTTAATATTGTTTGGTGTTTTTATTTAGAACTTTGTTTCTTACTTGAAACAGTACTAAAGGTGTTTCTGTCTAGAACTTTGTTTCTTACTTGAAACAGTACTAAAGGTGTTTTTGTCTAGAACTTTGTTTCTTACTTGAAACAGTACTAAAGGTGTTTTTGTCTAGAACTTTGTTTCTTACTTGAAACAGTACTAAAGGTGTTTTTGTCTAGAACTTTGTTTCTCGCTTGAAATATGTACTAGCGGTGTTTTTGTCTAGAACTTTGTTTCTTACTTGAAACAGTACTAAAGGTGTTTTTGTCTAGAACTTTGTTTCTCGCTTGAAATATGTACTAAAGGTGTTTTTACCTAGCACTTTGTTTGTTTCTTGAAACAGTATTAAAAGTATTTTTTCTAGAACTTTGTTTCTCGCTTGAAATAGTACTAAAGGTGTTTCCGTCTAGAACATTGTTTCTTGTTTGAAATAGTACTAAAGATATTTCTGAGCGTATAATCGCCTACGAATTTGACTTGCATTTACAAGCCAAACTGTTCAAATTATATCTGTAGATGAGCAGGTAGTTTTTCCCTAAATAAAAAAGGGCAGGACGTACCTCAGTGGTAAAGCGCTCGATCTAGGATCGATCCCCATCAGTGGGCCCACTGGGCTATTTCTCGCTAATCCAGTACAGCACAACTGGTGTAACAAAGATCGTGGTATGTGCTATCCTATTCGTGGGATGATGCATATACAAGCCACCTTGCTACTAATGAAAAACAAATATAGCGGGTTTCCTCTCTAAAAAAATTTTCGACATATTCATGAAATTGTTTAGTGTGACGGACGGACGTACCAGCTGATTGTGCCATGGATTTCATTAAACCACCAAGCTTATTTTTACCGACCGGCTGCCTTTTGAACCACAGTTCATAACTCCCCAGGTTTTTTTGTTTTTTGTTTTTTTTTGTTCGTGGCACGATAAAAAGGATGGTCAGAATTGCAGTAACCTTTGGGACGCAATGATTTGTATTTTTTTTATAAAGAGCTACAGGACATCGCGTGGGATTTTCTTTATTTTCCCATGCACGTGGCGAGACTTTCTGACATTGCGTGGGTTGGATCCATCTCATGAAACTGCCCAAAAGGAGTCCGAAAAGGGGTCGGGCAGTTCGAAAAGGGGTCGGGGATGTGCATTGAGTGTTTTCATGCTGCATGCCTGTAATACATAATTTACAATGCTTAAAACCTGCGTTAAGAAACACAACCTTCGTAAATTCAGTCTTTGATGTTTTAGACGACTATGCGCCTTTAAAAAAATGTGGGCGGGATGTAGCCCAGTGATAAAGCGCTCGCTTGATGCGCGGTCGGTGTGGGATCGATCCCCGTCGGTGGGCCCATTGGGTTATATCTCGTTCCAGCCAGTACACAACGACTGGTATATCAAAGGCCGTGGTATGTGCTATCCTGTCTGTGGGAAAGTACATATAAAAGATCCCTTGCTGCATTTGGAAAGATGTAGAGGGTTTCCTCTAATGACTACAAGTCAGAATTACCAAATGTTTTACATCCAATAGCCGATGATTGATTAATCAATGTGCTCTAGTGGTTTCGTTAAACAATGGATCCACAGGTGAGCGTGCTACTATACTCTGTCAAAAAAGAAACGCATAGGTGATAGGGAAAGAAGAAATGTGTTTGATTTTACAAAATATCGTTCTTGTTGTACAGTCTTGCTGAATGACCATGTTTGTTAATGTTCCTGGAATGGGACAGTATGCCCAAATGCACCCTAAAACAAATTTAACGCACGTTGTGGCACGTTGTGCAATAATTGCAGGAAATCGGCGTGAAATGGTCAGATTTTGGCGAATGCACGTGAAACTCGGGGAAAAGATTGGGGTAGTGATGGGTATTTAAAGCTGCAATGCTCGCAATGATGCCTCGTTTCCATTTCGACGTAGACGAGTTACAAGATGCCAAGACTAAGCCTGCCGAATCGAAACATTGCAATAGGCCACATCCAGTTAGGTGAATCGCAGTCAGCGGTCGCACGCCACATGAACATCCATCAGAGCACCATTTCACGTCTCTGGGACAGGTACCAGCAGTTTTAATCAGCTGAAGACCGGCCCAGAAGTGGAAGACCTCGCATAACAACTGCAGCACAAGATCGCTACATCTGGGTTCTGCACTTGCGTCACCGAACTCGCACAGCAACGAATACTGCTGGACGCATACCTGGTTTGAGAAGGGTGTCTGCACAAACCATTCGGAACCGACTTTGAGAAGCTGGTTTACGGGCTAGGAGACCGTATGTTGACAGAGTATAGTACATACATGTACGTAGCAACTATTCTGACATATACATGTGTACACACACATACACAAATAAGTCTTAATAAAACTAGCTAATAAAAAAAGAAACGATTTCCATAATCATTTGCTTCAAAAACAAAAGCTTTGCCATGGACCCCATCAAATTATTTAAACAGATACGTTTTACTTTAAAAAATGTCTTTTTCAATTTGGTTTTTAATATATTTTGAAGGGCTTCAATATTTAATCAAACGTTTTGGGGATTTCCATTATCTGCAATTCCAAATGTTATCTTTTGGACTGTTCACTGTTGGACAATTTTTTAGACTTCAGTAACACTTGTAACAAATTTCTTTAATGTTTCTGGCTTAAACATGGTAAAAATTACTACTGTCTGAATCAATATATTTTATTTTATATAAAAACGACTTGGTTGTTAATATTTTGTGTACAATTCTATACTAAAACCACAATAATGATGATTATCTTAAAACTATAAATGAAAAGTTATAATATTGTTTCTACTTCTGTTAACAAAACATGTAACCCAATTTAGTGCATTTTATTTGTGAAGTAGGACTGCAGTATTTTTATTAATAATTTATATTCCTTTTCGATCTTTAAAACATATTCTTAAATTATTAAATTATAAGTAAAAATATTTTATCAGTTTTTAGGTTGCATATAAATGTTTTGATACCTTTTATTAAAGCGATATACACAAAATATACACAAAATATTAACATTACATGTGATCAAAACATGTTAAAGTTCATAACCTGTCTATTTTCATTAAGTCTTGTATAAAACATAATGCGTTTTTAATATAATGTGTATATAATATACGTTTGTGATCTTTAATTTTATAACTATTAAACTAAATATTGGTGATCATAATTTCGTCATTATTTTTCCAGTTTCTTTTTGTTGAATCTTTATCCAACTATGTAATACATTTTTCCAAATAAGGTTCTTTTTGGGGGGGGGGATTCTGTGGGGGTTTCGTGGTTGTTGTTTTTGGGGGGGGGGTGGGGAGAGAGAGGGGGTTGGTATCAATAAAATAGTCTCCTAATTTCAACCTATCCTCTGTCTTTAATCTTGTTACTGCCTGGTTTAAATTTCGAATTTGAAGAAACATGTTTTTTTAACCATGTCGCTTTTAATGCAATAACTTGTCGTGCCATTATCTACGTTAGTGTCACCTTTCAGAAAGTTTAACCTCGACATTTTACCATCTGTATGGTCTAAATACATAATCTGAAGCTGTCAAAGTGTACACAAAACTCCTCTCAACGAGTGGCCTATTATGAAATCGCCCACTAGTTTACCAAATGCTAATTCAACTCTGCATGGATAATGGTTTTGTCATGCAGATTTGGACACGTTACTGCAAACGAAATGGCGCGTAACATGTGTTTTATCTTTAAAAAACCCCATATATTACACACCTTGGCGTTTTACAATAAGCATTCATGAAGTCAAATAATCAAATGAAGACTGTTTTTCTAATCTTATTAAAATTTGAACATATCGCGTCTATATAAGTATTCCAGAAGATTTTCCTTTTTAATACCACGGCAGTGGTGTCGTTAAACAAAACAAACTGTTTTCGTATAATTAGAAGACGTACCTGTTTTTCTGGACTTGTTGCCATCTCTCTCTTAAACTGAGGAATTATAGGACCTTCTTCTCTGCCAAAGATTGCAATTAATGAAAAAATGTTTTAATATGCCTAGTCTTTATTCCTAACCTGCTAACCAATCAATTCCGTTTACGTATTTGACTCTTACACAACAGTGTTTACTTGAAACCAAGTGATCAAAGAATGCGGACATAAATTTGAGAACATTGACACTTTGGCTGTTCTTATGCCCTTATTTGGATACAAGGTTAGGATCATACCAAGTTTAAAAATGCTAGGGGGAGAGATAAAAGAATCAAGCGCTGTAAATCTCCGTTCATTTCTTAACACTACCCACCTCAGGTGCACATATATGTCGGACGCGGGGGGGGGGGGGGAGGCGTAGACGAGTGGTAAAGCGTTCGCTGTCTAGGATCAATCCCCGTCGGTGGACCCATTGGGCTATCTCTCGTTCCAGATAGTGCTCCACAACTGGTGTAACAAAGGCCGTGGTATGTACTATACTGTCTGTGGGATGATGCATATAAAATATCCCTTGCTGCTAATCGAAAAGAGTAGCCATGAAGTGGCGACAGCGGGTTTCCTCTCTCAATATCTGTGTTTTCCGTAACCATATGTCTGACGTCATATAACCGTAAATAAAATGTGTTGAGCGCGTCGTTAAATAACACATTTCTTTCTTTCTACGTAGTCGGACAACTTGGTATTTATCAATTATGACTATCTACTTCCCGGTACTAGTTAATTGCCCCATTACATGTTTGTCAGTGTGTGCAGTCAAAAGTTAAGGCGAACCGATACTGTATCACAGTACAGATATTAATACTACGAATTCATGTGGCTGGTTACATGATGGGTATTTATAATAAGTAAAATAATAATATAAATAACTTAATTAGTCCATGAGTGGAGACCCCAAATTTGACCAAGTTGTACCATCCGAAGGCACCAAACGTAACTATGCTTTTTTTGTCAACATTCACCAGGAATTCATATTGAACCATTCCCAACTAATTAAGGCATTGCTACATCATTTTAATCCAAAACGACAACCACTTTTACACCAACCAGTAGTTCACAATGCCAACCTTGTTTTTATTATTTCCACTTTCTGTCTCTATATAACTGATGGACCTAATTGATGTATACTTTATCACTGCATATTGTCGATCAAAATAATGCATGTCGCAAACTGTGTAATAGTGAGACGTTAACATTTCTCGCCATAACATGGCAATTACTGGTATACTAGCATGCTTTGGATATACCTGCAAATGATCGACCATCACCAAATGAACGTAGTAGCTATATATTCACAGAAAATACACTACCCAGTGATCAATGACCCAATGACACAGTAGATTTTCCATGATATTCATGTCATGTATTCAGCCTTCTCGTAATATTGAGTATGGTTGCTTCTATATACAGCGGTTGTTGGAACGTGTTACATGACAGCTACAAAACATTATATGATAATTGAGCTGTAAAACACCCACATGTTGCATTAAAAAAGGAATTGTTTTGTTAAGCTACACAGAATTAGCTGTAAAAAATAAAATAGTATAGCAATTTAAATGAAATAATAATAATAATAATAAATACAACACGCACATACAAACGAACAGACACACAAACAAAAAACAACTGTAACTACTAATCCTATGGGAGTACACTTCCTCATTTCGTTATTAAATAAAACACGGCTCATACAGCAGTGAAGAACATGCAAATCAATTAGACCCTTCTACGTCCCAGGACATTTATTATTCAGCTTACCGGTACTACCTAAAATCCAGGCCAACACCATGTCACGACAGATGTCAATCCCCACCCAAGCAACTCCAGCAAGATATCACAGATCATACCATTAAGGTGTTTACTCCAATACAATGGGTTTTTTTTTTATTAACAATTTAGTAAAAGTAAAGTTTGTTTTATTTAACGACGCCGCTAGAGCACATTGATTTTTTATCTTATCATCGGTTATTGGACGTCAAACATATGGTCATTCTGACACTGTTTTTAGAGGAAACCCGCTGTCCCCACATAGGCTACTCTTTTTACGACAGGCAGCAAGGGATCTTTTATTTGCGCTTCCCACAGGCAGGATAGCACAAACCATGGCCTTTGTTGAACCAGTTATGGATCACTGGTCGGTGCAAGTGGTTTACACCTACCCATTGAGCCTTGCGGAGCACTCACTCAGGGTTTGGAGTCGGTATCTCGAATAAAAATCCCATGCCTCGACTGGGATCCGACCCCTTTACCTACCAGCCTGTAGACCGATGGCCTGCCACGACGCCACCGAGGCCGGTTCAACAATTTACAACAATTTAGTAATGCCACGGTTAGGCCCTGGACACATTATTTACAAAATTACGACGTATAGTATTTAACATCCATTTACTACTCATCCAGGCAAACCTTTCCATACATACACCTACATACACGGTATATAAACGTTTATGTACGAAAACATTTTCTCATCAAATGTGTACATTACATACAAGTAGGTATTAATTCTCTCTCTCTCTCTCTCTCTCTCTCTCTCTCTCTCTCTCTCTCTCTCTCTCTCTCTCTCTCTCTCTCTCTCTCTCTCTCTCTCACACACACACACACACACACACACACACACACACACACACACATACACACGCACTCACGTAATTGGGCAAATAAGTCTTAATAAAAATAGCATTTAAAAAAGAAACGAGTATTCACTTATAATAATTATTGTTATTAATTAGAAAATGTTTTCCTTGCACAGTTGATCATTCAAAAATGTCAGTTGCATATTGATCTTAAATAAATTAAATCATTTTGTACCGGTTATCTTCATACATCTGTATAATGTCTTGAGATATTTTAAAATGTGAACTATTTATGAATTCCGGGAATGCTGTTGGTCTCCATTGTAACTGAACCAGTTGTATCCTCTATTTTCATTAACATGTTATGTAGAAGACATTATTATTATTGTTGTTGTTGTTGTTGTTGCTGCTGTTATTATTATTAGGTTCGAGACGTAGCAAACCGGTAAAGCGCTCGCTTGATGCGCGGTCGGTTTGGGATCGATCTCCGTTGGTTGGCCCATTGGGCTATTTCTCGTTCCAGCCAGTGAACCATGACTGTCATATCAAAGGCCGTGGTATGCACTATCATGTATGTGTGATGGTGCATATAAAAGATCCCTTGCTACTAATGAAAACAAAATAAAGCGGGTTTCTTGTCTAAGACTATATGTCAAAATTACCAAATGTTTGACATCCAATAGCCGATGATCAATAAATCAATGTGATTTAGTGATATCGTTAAACAAAACTGTGACGGTACATGCTCTTAATTTCTTTTCGCCTGTGGCGATATTAATTGTTTTAGAAGGCCGTGTGCAGTTCCAAATTGCACTTATCCAGGTGGGCAACTTGTTACGTAATACCTTTGCGCGACGGTCGTCGAGCTGTACGCCTAATACACACCCAGAGCAGGTGCGGAGGCCATGTCGCGAGTAGTTACGTAATACCTCCGCGAGTGCGGTTTTACAACCGTGATTTGGCGACGATCGGCGTCAGCCAGTCTGACGATCAGAGAAAAAGATACCGACTCTGGTCGTGGTGGAAACTCACATGATAAGATTCGGTGCCGCGATGTACCCCCAGGCGATATTCGATTTATAATAAATAGCTAGTGTTTTAGAGTTATGAGAGAGAAGCAAAAAGGACGGCCCTCAGGGAACGTTAGTCCGTTTGGACTTTGGTAAATATATTATTTCTGCTCTGTTGTATGACCTTGATGTGATTGATGTGACTTTAAATATTTTAATACTGTATTATACCAATATTATTTAGACAGTGTCTTCGGTCATCTGACGAAGTAAATCGTAGTCTTACTGTTCTGTATTTATACGAGTATTTGGTAATATAAAGCTTAGCCAGTCATCCTAGAAGACCTAGGTAAACTGTAGGTTATTGTCTTTATTGTGATAGGTACTAGTATTAATTCTGTGTTACAAGTTTAAATTGATTTAACATCAGCTAAAACCTTAGGTGATATAAAGACAATTATTATCCAGGAAGTTTTTGGTGATAGGCCTGTTATGGAAGACAGTGAGATTGTTCCAGGCATAGAGATAAATGAGTTAAGTGTGGAACAACAATTAGCTTTTAAAAAGCTTGAGTACGAAAGAGAAGAACGTGCGTTAGATAGAGAGAGAGAGAGAAGAGAGAGATAGCGAGATAGAGAGAGAGAGAGAGAAAAAGAAGATAGAGAAAGAGAAAAAGAAGATAGAGATAGAGAAAAAGAAGATAGAGAGAGAGAGAGAGAGAGAGAGAGAGAGAGAGAGAGAGAGAGAGAGAGAGAGAGAGAGAGAGAGAGAGAGAGAGAAGAGAGGGAGAGAGAAGAGAGGGAGAGAGAAGATAGAGGTAGGGATAGAGAAGAGAGAGAGAGAGGGATAGAGAGAGAGAGAGAGAAAGAGAAGAGAGATAGACATAGAGATAGAGAAAGAGAGAGAGAGAGAGAGAGAGAGAGAGAGAGAGAGAGAGAGAGAGAGAGAGAGAGAGAGAGAGAGAGAGAGAGAGAGAGAGAGAGAGAGAGAAAGAGAAGAGAGGGATAGAGAATTCCAGTTAGAAAAATTAAAAGTGGAACATGAGTTAAAGTTGAATACTGAAGAAGTTAGACGTGAGGCAGGAAATGGTTTTAACATGTCGGAGGCTTATAGATCAGTGCCTGTATTTGATGACCAGGAGGAAGATATGTTCTTCCAATTTTATGATCGGGCGGCTAAGCAGCTAAATTGGCCGAAGTCTAAGTGGACATTGTTAGCCGTGTCTAAGTTTAAGGGGAAGGCTAGTGTAGCTTATAATTCAATGAGTGATGAGCGAGCAAGTCAGTACGACCTAGTTAAGGCGGCAGTGTTGAGGGCGTATGAAATGCGACCGGAGGATTATCGTTTATGGTATAGCGAGTTGAGAAAAACGCAGGGTCAGTCTTATAGTGAGTTTGTGGCTAAGAAGGCAGGGATGTTTGATAAATGGGTGGTGTCTCATCAGGTAGAGTCATATACCGAGTTACGGGAGTTGTTGATCTTACAGGACATTAAAAATGGATTACCAGTTAGCTTACGTATTCATTTAGAGGATCGTGATGTCAAAAAGATAGAGGAGGCAGGCATAGTGGCAGATGATTACGTGTTAATACACAAAGCTCAGGCAGTACAGGGTAGCTCCTTACAACAGGGTGATAAGAAGAAATTTCAGCCAGGTTTTTCCCGGGAAAGTAGCTATCGGGGAGAGTCATCTAGTTGGTCAGCTAGTCAGGCAAGGAATGTACCTGGTGGGCAAAGTAAGGATAGGTCTGCATTATCAGCCAATGCACGAACTTTTCGTCCACATTGCAGTTACTGTAAAAAGGATAACCATCTTGTCGGGGACTGTTTTAAAAGGAAACGCGATAATGCGCACGTGGTCGGGTTAGTGAGGTCAGCTCCGTTAGCGAGAGAGTTAATGGTTAGTCCCATGGCAGAGAAAGTAAACCCGTATGTGTCCACTGGTATGGTTTGTGATGTGAAACAAGAATTGAGTCCTAAGGCAATATCAGTCTATAGAGATACCGGGTGTAGTCAGAGTCTGATCACGCAAAAGTGTTTAGCTGGTATTGAACATTCAGATACAGGACGTAGTTTGGCTTTAACCTCGGTTACTGGAGAAAATATGGTTGTCAGGTTACATAAGGTTTTCTTGTGTTCGAAGTTTGTGACGGGACCAGTCGTTATGGGTGTTGTGAAGGACTTGCCTGTTGAAAACATAGGAGTTTTGTTGGGTAATGATTTGACTAGTCATTGTTGTCAGCCGAAATGTGACCAATTGTTAATTAAAGACAGCCCTTTACCCATAGAAGAGTGTGAGGTTGATGAGATTAGTTATCCTGCGTGTGTAAAGACTAGGGTTATGGCCAGTAGGTTAGCACGGGACCCAGAGGATATTTGTGATTTGTCTGATACGTGTGTGAGCCATGAATTTGGAGTGGATGAGGTTATCAGTAAAATGGTAGATAAGTCAACTGAGGAATTGAATATGGTGGAACCTGTTGATCTCCCGCAGAGGGTAAATGAACCAGTTGTGTTTGATAGAGGGAACATACCTTGTATTAGACGAGAGTTAATTCTAGAGCAGGGGGCTGATCCAAATTTGTTGGCAGCTCGCACTACATTGTTAACTGAGAGAGTATTAATGAATAAGAGAGTTAGAGATAGGAGGTTGCCGGCGACCGAACTAGCTAGGAAGCAACTGAGCCATGCTCAAAGCAAAATAAAATCAGAGTTTGATAGGAAGACTAGGAGTCGGGAATTTAAACCAGGGGATAAGGTGCTGCTGTACCTTCCCATTAAACGGGGTTCATTGCAGAACAGGTATTTCGGGCCCTATGTTGTGCGCAAACGGGTTAATGAGACAGGGTATGTGATAAACACTCCTGATAGGGTTAGAAAAAGTAGGTATTGTCACATCAATTTACTAAAAGGTTATTTTGACAGACTGCCGATAGTTCCAGTGCTACCTGTCCAAATTGAGTAACACTCAATTTCCTGTGATGACGTTAAGATTGCGGAGATCAAGTTGGCCAACGGCCAGATTCTAGCAGACTTGAGCCCCCAACGAGCAAGGTTGACTACGCTGATACAAGACAATATTTCCATTTGTCAGGACCTTCCAACGGTTACCAATACCTTAAGCCAGGATGTGCGCGTGGAACCCAACGCTACACCGATTCGACAGCATGCCTATCGGAGAAAACCTGGAAAACGTGCGACACTGAAAAAGAAGGAAACGAAGTTCCAGTGGTCAGAAGAATGCGAGAAGTCATTCAACCGTCTCAAGCAGATGCGCTCCTCGTCTCCCGTGATGGCAGCACCAGACTACCGAATGCCGTTCAAGCTAGCTGTGGATGCCAGTGACGTGGGAGCTGGAGCTGTGCTGTTCCAGGAAGACGAAAATGGACTGGACCATCCTGTAAGTTTCTTCTCCAGAAAGTTTGACAAACACCAGGTGAACTATTCCACTATAGAGAAGGAAGCTTTGGCCATGGTACAAGCTCTGAAGCATTTCCAGATCTACGTGAAATCGGCAGTGCATCAAGTGGTGGTCTTTACTGATCATAATCCGCTTACCTTCATTCACAGAATGAAAGCCACCAACCAGAGAGTTTTGAGGTGGAGTCTTCTTTTGCAAGAATGCCCAATTACCATTGAACATATCAAGGGCACATCCAATGTAATCGCTGATGCCCTGTCCCGAAGTTGAACGTTATGATAATGTGTTGACATTCTTGATTTCTGTTTTGTTTTTATATATTTTATTTGTATACCAGGGACTCAGAGACTCAGTGTGATTACTGGTAGTCACCTTATTATTACATGTGTTATAAATGCCCGGATGCGTCGGTTAACGCACTTTTTGTTTTAATGTAGTATATTTCCCTATTCCTAGAGTAGAGGAAATATCCTTTTTGAGGTGGGGGTGTGTGACGGTACATGCTCTTAATTTCTTTTCGCCTGTGGCGATATTAATTGTTTTAGAAGGCCGTGTGCAGTTCCAAATTGCACTTAGCCAGGTGGGCAACTTGTTACGTAATACCTTTGCGCGACGGTCGTCGAGCTGTACGCCTAATACACACCCAGAGCAGGTGACTTTAAATATTTTAATACTGTATTATACCAATATTATTTAGACAGTGTCTTCGGTCATCTGACGAAGTAAATCGTAGTCTTACTGTTCTATATTTATACGAGTATTTGGTAATATAAAGCTTAGCCAGTCATCCTAGAAGACCTAGGTAAACTGTAGGTTATTGTCTTTATTGTGATAGGTACCAGTATTAATTCTGTGTTACAAGGTTACTGAATGAGTAGTTAAGGGTTAATTAAAAATTAACCCGTTAGGAATAGAGCTGTAATTCCTTTATTAATTAAGTTCCCCTGGAAACGTTCTCAATTATCACACGTTATTGAACGAGTAGTAAGGGTTAATTAAAAATTAACCAGTTAGGAATAGTGTTGTAATTCCTTTATTAATTAAGTTCCCCTGGAAGCGTTCTTCAGTTATCACACGTGTGGGTGTTGTGACACGTTGAAGTGATTAGCATATTGTGTAAACTAGACACCTAGAGATTAACTAATTAAGTGATCAGTTCTGGGTTGTTATTATTTGTTGTTGTTAATTGACTACTGTGGCAGTACATTTGTCAGCGTAGGTTAATACAGATTCCAAAGTGTATTGTGTTTTTGTTGTGTTTTCTAGTGAACTAAACGTGCTATAATAATATATACTTTATATAAGATCTTATCTCTGATCATACCTAGACGAGCCAACGCGGCTATATACTGCCTGTTACAGAGAGATCTAATAGATATACAGTTAGGAGAGATATTTGGACAATCGTGTTTTATTCAGTTACGGGTATTATAGAATCCCCGTGACAAAAACAAACAAACTTCTTCTATTATTATTATTATTATTATTATTATTATTATAGCATGACGGCGTTCTGGTTGTTTATATTTCATGTACAATTCTATACTAAAACCACAATAATGATGATTATCTTAAAACTATAAATGAAAAGTTATAATATTGTTTCTACTTCTGTTAACAAAACATGTAACCCAATTTAGTGCATTTTATTTGTGAAGTAGGACTGCAGTATTTTTATTAATAATTTATATTCCTTTTAGATCTTTAAAAAATATTCTTAAATTAATAAATTATAAGTAAAAATATTTTATCAGTTTTTAGGTGGATATAAATGTTTTGACACCTTTTATTAAAGCGATATACTCAACAACAAAATATTAACATTACATGTGATCTAAAACATGTTAAAGTTCATAACCTGACTATTTTCATTAAGTCTTGTATAAAATATAATGCGTTTTCAGTATAATGTTTATATAATATACGTTTGTGATCTTTAATTTTATAACTATTAAACTATCTATTCGTGCTCATAATTTCGTCATTATTTTCCAATTTCTTTTTGTTGAATCTTTATTCAACTATGTAAGATATTTTTCCAAATAAGGTTCTTTTTGGGTTTGTTTTTTGTGGGGGTTTTGTGGGGGTTTTTTTTTTGGGGGGGGGGGGAGGGGGTTGGTATCAATAAAATAGTCTCCTAATTTCAACCTATCCTCTGTCTTTAATTTTGTTACTGCCTGGTTTAAATTTCGAATTTGAAAAAACATGTTTTTTTAACTATGTAGCTTTTAATGCGATAACTTGTCATGCCATTATCTACGTTAGTGCCACCTTTCCGAAAGTTACCCCCTCGATATTTTACCATCTGTATGGTCTAAATACATAATCTGAAGCTGTCAAAGTGTACACAAAACCCCTCTCAACAAGTGGCCTATTATGGAATCACCCACTAGTTTACCAAATGCTGATTCAACTCTGCGTGGATAATGGTTTTGTCATGCAGATTTGGACACGTTACTGCAAACGAAATGGCGCGTAACATGTTAGAACACGATCATTTGTCTGGTATAGTGAGATTTCTGTTGTAACTATACCACGTATATTATTTATTGATACAATGTGTTTTATCTTTACAATAAATATATATTACACACCTTGGCGTTTTACAATAAGCATTCATGAAGTCAAATAATCAAATGAATACTGTTTTTCTAATCTTATTAAAATTTGAACATATCACGTCTATATAAGTATTCCAGAAGATTTTCCTTTTTAATACCACGCCAGTGGTGTCGTTATACAAAACAAACTGTTTTCGTATAATTAGAAGACGTACCTGTTTTTCTGGACTTTTTGCTATCTCTCTCTTAAATTGAGGAATAAAAGGACCTTCTTCTCTGACAAAGATTCTCTCTCTCTCTCTCTCTCTCTCTCTCTCTCTCTCTCTCTCTCTCTCTCTCTCTCTCTCTCTCTCTCTCTCTCTCTCTCTCTCTCTCTCTCTCTCACACACACACACACACACAGACACACACACACACACGCACTCACGTAATTGGGCAAATAAGGATTAATAAAAATAGCATTTAAAAAAGAAACGAGTATTCACTTATACTAATTATTGTTATTAATTAGAAAATGTTTTCCTTGCACAGTTGATCATTCAAAAATGTCAGTTGCATATTGATCTTAAATAAATTAAATCATTTTGTACCGGTTATCTTCATACATCTAGATATTTTAAAATGTGAACTATTTATGAATTCCGGGTATGCTGTTGGTCTCCATTGTAACAGAACCAGTTGCATCCTCTATTTTCATTAAAATGTTATGTAGAAGACATTATTATTATTGTTGTTGTTGTTGTTGCTGTTATTATTATTAGGTTCGAGACGTAGCAAACTGGTAAAGCGCTCGCTTGATGCGCGGTCGGTTTGGGATCGATCCCCGTTAGTTGGCCCATTGGGCTATTTCTCGTTCCAGCCAGTGAACCACGACTGTCATATCAAAGGCCGTGGTATGCACTATCATGTATGTGTGATGGTGCATATAAAAGATCCCTTGCTACTAATGAAAACAAAATAAAGCGGGTTTCTTGTCTAAGACTATATGTCAAAATTACCAAATGTTTGACATCCAATAGCCGATGATTAATAAATCAATGTGATTTAGTGATATCGTTAAACAAAACAAACAAACTTCTTCTATTATTATTATTATTATTATTATTATTATTATTATTATTATCATTATTATTATTATTATTATTATTATCATTATTATTATTATTATAGCATGACGGCGTTCTTTTTACAGCCAAATGTTTACAATACAAAATAATACAACTGTATTTGCATTTGAAAATAATTATTTTTATATATTACTAAAGCCGCTGCTTATGAAAATATACCATTTCATGCTTACGAAACAAAAGAGTCCATTTTTGTTGTAAATCTTTGTAGATCGTATAACGTATGTGTAATCTGACTCATGAATGGAAACATTATATGAATGAAAGTGAAGTTCCGGCCATTGCCCAACCAAACGTCTTCATTTTTAAGCCAGGCAATCAATGGCTGTAGAAGCAATCTGCACACTGTGCAGAGATCGAAAAAATATTACCCCGTATATTTGAGCCCAGATGGGTAATATATATATATATATATATATATATATATATATATATATATATATATATATATATACATATGCACACACACACACACACACACACACACACACACACACACACACACACGCAGACTAATGGTAAACTGACATTCTTACATTCCGGAAGTGCGATGCTCGACATCACATTTTTACCTTGGCCTTATGTAAAAACTACTGGAGATGTCAACTTGCAATTTTAGCCAATAACGGACAACATCCATGGTTTTAATCATGTAAATTTATACCTCTAGTAGTTGTAACTGATTAAAACAGTGATATTTCTATGCATTCAGTAACAATTAGACCGGCCTCGGTGGCATCGTGGTAGGCCATCGGTCTACAGGCTGGTAGGTATTGGGTTCGGATCCCAGTCGCGGCATGGGATTTTTAATCCAGATACCCTGAGTGAGTGCTCCGCAAGGCTCAATGGGTAGGTGTAAACCACTTGCACCGACCAGTGATCCATAACTGGTTCAACAAAGGCCATGGTTTGTGCTATCCTACCTATGGGAAGCGCAAATAAAAGATCACTTGCTGCTAATCGAAAGAGTAGCCCATGTAGTGGCGACAGCGGGTTTCCTCTCAAAATCTGTGTGGTCCTTAACCATATGTCTGACGCCATATAACCGTAAAATAATGTGTTGAGTGCGTCGTTAAATGAAACATTTCTTTCTTTCTTTCAGTAACAATTAGATCGAGGCCGAGAATACCGAAGTCTGAAGTCACCGCTAACTAGTTATATATCTATCACAGTGTATGAACGGAACTGTATAGTTTGTGGAAGTTGTGATTATGTATAGCTTTATTGCAATTTGTATAATGTGTTATAGATATGTCGAGTGCGTCGTTAAATAAACCATTTCCTTCCTTCCTTCCTTCCTTCATGTGCTATAGCGAAACAATTAATGATAGAACTGGTTTGTTATTGTAACGATATACCATTCTGGGGCGTAACCAGAGAGGAAAACACGCCGAGGAAAACCCAAACCTGTAAAATAAATATCAGTGTCATGGGAATAATGAAATAAATCTGGGGAATTGCTGGCTACGCCATTGCCATTTATAGTTTGAAAATAATATTTTCACACTTCTTTTAGTCAATATTGTGTGCAGATCAGTACGGAAAATGGTAAAATGTTATATACTGACCCACGATAAAGTATTATTAAAATCAATATTTTAGTAAATTGGTGCTTATATCCGTTACGTTTGTATTTATAAATATATAATCTTATAACTGCGTGATATAAAACGTATCTTATAATTCCAAATATAACAAATAACCAAGAATTAAATGTACATAATAGTTTCCCATCTCATCTTCACTCTGAGGTAAAGCGCTCGCTTGATGCGCGATCGGTCGACCCCTCCGTTGGGTCCATTGGGCTATTTCTCGTTCTAGCCAGTGCACCACGACTGGTATATCAAAGGCCATCGTAGATGTTACGAGATTCCGTCTGTAGGGTGGTGCATATAAAATATCTCTTGCTACTACTGGGAAAATGTAGCGTGTTTCCTCTTTAAGAAATTACCATATGTTTGACATCTGATAGCCGATTACTAATAAATTAATATGCTCTAGTGGTTGCGTTAAACAAAACAAACCTTTTACTTTTCATCTTCACTGTATAGTTGCTTGCAAGATGACTGCATAGTCTCTTGTTATCTGTCACAGTTTATCCTGTATAGTCACTGCATAGATTTTGCTTTTGCTTTGTCAACTGAATAAAATATTTCAATCACTTAATTTAATTAAAGGGACATTCCTGAGTTTGCTGCAATTTTTAAGACGTTATCAACTAACAGAGACTTTTTAACGAGTGTAATTACATATCAAATATATTTTTCTGCACACAATATTAGTGGTTGTATATTAAACGTGTTACTGATCGTTCTAATATTTGTACTAGGTTAAATTTCATTATATTTCCTAAAATATATTTGTTTCGTTCGTACGAAATTATCTGAAGACAAAAATCCAGTTTGGGCTACTTACAAATATTAAGACGACCAGAAAAAAAGAAAAAAAAATTAATATGTAAGTTTAATCGTAGAAATATTTTATAAGTCGGAAACATCTTACAATGCAGCAAACTTAGGAATGTCCCTTTAAAACAATTTATAATTTGGAACGTAAAGAACAACACTTAAATTTACTAATACTGTCGATTATAACATTATAAGACTGAACTAAACTTATTCTACTCAAAACAAGTTAAGGGTCATAGAATGTCTTGCCAGTTTTACCATACAGTACTTTCATTAGTACAAAATGCATAGCGAAACTGTTTAATCAATCCCATGTACCAAAATCATGGAAATCAGCACTCAAGACACGTCAGCAAAATGTTAGACCACTTGTGAGTAGCCAGGGGTCAAAACCCAAAGTCCCACACCACACCACCATTTCAATAACGAGAGAAGCAACCTCTCGCTCGTATACGGCCAACACTGTGTCGTTGCATACTGTCGATCTGACCTCGAAAGAACTCCTGGGGTATAGCCTTTCACTCCGCCTGGAGGAATTGTCCCAGTTCTGGAACATCTGCTGGCTATGAGTGTCCTACTCGTCCCAAATATGTTCAATCGGTGACAAATCTGGGGAGAATGCTAGCCAATCCATTCGTTTGTTTGTTTTGTTGTTTAACAACACCACTAGAGCGAATTGATTAATTAATCATCGGCTATTGGATGTCAAACATTTAGTATTTCTGACTCGTAGTCATCAGAGGAAACCCGCTACATTTTTCCTAATGCAGCAAGTGATTTTTTATATGCACTTTCCTACAGACAGGAAATGACATACCACGGACTTTTACCAGCTTTGGTGTACTGGTTGGAACGAAAAAAAAACCTATCACTTGAATAGATCCACCGAGGTGATTAAATCCTGCGACGCAAGCACCTCAAGCGAGCACTCAACCGACTGACCTAAATCACGCACCGAACGTGATGCGTACCATGTCAGTGTGATCCGAGTACATGATCTTGAATATATTCTCACGAACTTTTAATCGACGGGTTTACGTCCATTTATAAACTGGCCATTTCAAAGTGTTCAGCTTTTATTTGCAAACAGAAATAGGTTTGTTGAACAGTCGTTAATCCGCTATAACCGTTAAAGAGCATATGTTAATTATTGGATGCATAATGTATGAATACAAAATATAAAGAGTGAATATAGAAATGTTATTATTATAAAAAGTAAAAACAAAAGTACGTAATACGTAACCCAAAAGAAACATTGCGGAGGTGGTTCAAAGAAGTCAAAATCGGTCATGGGAAATTGGAAGCATGCATGCGGGTTATAATGGGTTGGGCAGATATTGGAATGACCTCTAAAATTTCCATTCCTAAGTTGAAGTTACGTGACACTTTTGGGCGGGACGTAGCCTAGTAGTAAAGCGCTCGCCTGCTGCGTGGTCGGTCTAGGATCGATGCCCGTCTGTAGGCCCATTAGGCTATTTCTTGCTCTACCCAGTGCACCACTGTTGTATGTACTATCCTGTCTGTGGGATGGTGCATATAAAAGATCCCGTGCTGCTGATCGAAAAAGAGTAGCTCATGAAGTGGCAACAGCGGGTTTCCTCTCTATATATCTGTGTGGTCCATAGCCATATGTCTGACGCCATATTATCGTAAATAACGTGTTGAGTGCGTCTTTAAATAAAATATTTCCTTCCTTCCTTAAACTTAGATAAAGATATTAAAGGGACTGTTCTGAAATGGCTTTAATGTTTAAGATGTTGCCGATTAAATTAAACTTTTTAACAACTCTAATTGCAGATTAAATATATGTTCTGCATAAAGTTCTAATGGCTGTATATTAAATGTGTTTCTGGTATTTCTAGCGTTTGTAGGGGCGAGACGTAGCCCAGTAGTGAAGCGCTCGCTTCATGCGCGGTCGGTTTGAGATCGATCCCCGTCGGTGGGCCCATTGAGCTTCAGCCAGTGCACCACGACTGTGTTTTATTGGTGGTCTGACCACAACGCTTATGTTTTATTGGTGGTCTGGCCACAACGCTTATGTTTTATTGGTGGTCTGGCCACAACGCTTATGTTTTATTGGTGGTCTGGCCACAACTCTTATGTTTTATTGGTGGTCTGACACAACTCTTGTGTTTTATTGGTGGTCTGACCAAAACCCTTGTGTTTTATTGGTGGTCTGAGCACAACGCTTGTGTTTTATTGGTGGTCTGACCACAAGGCTTATGTTTTATTGGTGATCTGGCCACAACGCTTGTGTTTTATTGGTGGTCTGACCACAGCACTTGTGTTGTATGGGTGGTCTGACCACAACGCTTATGTTTTATTGGTGATCTGATCACAATGCTTGTGTTTTATTGGTAATCTAAAGTTTGTTTTGTTTACTGGAGCACATTGATTAATTAATCTTCGACTATTGGTTATCAAACGTGGTAATTCTGACATGTAGTCATCAGAGGAAACCCGCTACACTGTTCCTAATGCAGCAAGGGATTTTGTATATGCACTTTCCCACAGACAGGACAGCACATACCACGGCCTTTGATATACCAGTCGTGGTGCATTGGCTGGAACGAGAAATAGCCCAATGGGTCCACTGACGGGGATCGATCCTAGAC
Source organism: Gigantopelta aegis (assembly GCF_016097555.1). Classification (NCBI taxonomy): domain Eukaryota; kingdom Metazoa; phylum Mollusca; class Gastropoda; order Neomphalida; family Peltospiridae; genus Gigantopelta; species Gigantopelta aegis. The sequence goes on along the minus strand of NC_054701.1, from coordinate 35,513,427 downwards.
CGACTGCGCATCAGGAGAACGCTTTACCACTGGGCTACGTCCCGCCTCTATTGGTAATCTGGCCACAACACTTGTGTTTTATTCGTGGTCTCACCACAACGCTTGTGTTTTATTGGTGGTCTGACCACAACGCTTGTATTTTATTGGTGGTTTGACCACAACGTTTGTGTTTTATTGGTGGTCTGGCTACAACACTTGCGTTTTATTGGTGGTCATATTGTTATTAACAACTCCATCTATTTTACGTTTACATTTAATCTAAAAAGAATAATGATAAATAAAATCGCTTGATTAATCCAAAATATTTACAAAAAGACTATCGACTTTTCAAAATTTAGATGGACTTTTTTTATAATATGTTAACAAGTAAAACTGATGGGTGTGATTGCATTGTGCAATTATACAAGGGGTTGGAATATTCTAAAACAATGGTAAAATGAATTGTTATCAAATTGCTTTTCTCTTCTTTTTTAATCGAATGTGTTAATTTCTAAAATTAATTTAACAGAATCTAATATAAATTGTTAACAAAAAGCTTTTCTTTCTATTTTCTAATCCATTTGTGGGGTGGGGGTGGGGGTTTACGCCCTTTGAAATATTATTATTTTTAATTAAAATAAATAATTAATAATAATACAAAGTGACAATTTGTGGAATGAATGAATGAATGAATGTTTAACGACACCCCAGCACGAAAAATTCATCGGCTATTGGGTGTCAAACTATGGTAATGCAAACAAATAAAGTGATGATCAACTTCAATACAAAAATTCAAAATTTAAATAAAAACAGTGCAAAGAACTGTGCAAAAGTACAAATATTACAGATAGATACTGACTTTTACTCAAAACTTCAATTTTGTGCTGTATTGGCCATTCTCAAAGAGAATGTTACACTCCTGCACCACGGTGAGGTTACAGCACGCGCAGGGGCAATTTGTGGAAGTAAACACAGCCTCTTCAATAAATAGTGACTCACCTATTTAACAGGTGTGCTTCGCTGCTAGAAACATTTGGCAATTGCGTTGTTACACTGCTAAAGTTCAGATATTTCTGTGTACTTCCATTTTTAGCACTGACTAAAGCAGAGGTCGTGAGAATTACATGAGTCATGTGCCTGTTAAAAGAAGTTTGCCTTAATACTAATTTTATTCATGTTATTCGGGAACGTAGAATTGCCAGTGCTAAAAGGGAAGAAAGAAGGAAAGAAAAAAAGAAAGAATGTATGAAATAAAGAAAGGAAGGGGGGAAAAAGTTTAAAGGATGAATGAAAGGAAGAAAGAAAGAAAGAAAGAAATAAAGACATAGAAAGAAAAGTTTTTATTTAACGGCGCACTCAGCATATTTTTTATTGCGTACTTGAATGCGGTTTTTCGGCGGGACGTAGCCCAGTGTTAAAGCGCTCGCTTGATGCGCGGTCGGTCTAGGATCGATTCCCGTCGGTGGGCTCATTGGGCTATTTCTCGTTCCAGCCAGTGCACCATGACTGGTATATCAAAGGCCGTGGTATGTTCCATCCTGTCTGTGGGATGGTGCATATAAAAGATCCCTTGCTACTAATGGAAAATGTACCAGATTTTCTTTCTAAGACTATATGTCAAAATTAAAGGGATATTTAAATGCACCATCCCGCAGACAGAGTAGCACATACCACGGCTTTTGGTATAACCGTCGTGGAACGAGAACTAGCCAGATGGGCCCATCGATGGGACTTCACCCCAGACCAACCGCGCACCAAGCGAGTGCTTACCACTGGGCTACGACTCTCCTCCTACTATTAGTAACAGTTTACTGGCAGTCTGGTACAATAACACTCAGTGCAATTACAACGTATCACCGTCGTCACCTTAAGGTTCAAGCATCCTGTGCTGGGCACATACCTGTACCTCGTTCATCTGGACTCTAATCAAAGAAAGGGGTTAATGGTTACTTGTCAGTGGTTGGTGAGAGAGAAGCCCGTGTAGAAATATAGCCTCACAGCATGTTAAAATTTGCTCTAAGTGGAAGTCGGTACCTGGATGCGAACGCATTACCTTCCGTGCGTAAGATCGGTGCCTTTATCAATACCCTACGGCGTGGAAGTATTCAAGTAATGGTTAAGGACCACATATATAATGAAAGAAAGGCATTTAAATACTCTCCGAAGTGGTCAGACTAAGTCCGCAGCTAAAAGCTGATGGGAATGGTAGGTGTGTGACACGGATAGCCACAAAAGACAAGCACCTGTTGCGGTTAGAAAGACAAGGACTGTGGTGTGGAGGTGGACAATGAAATAAGTTGAAAGATAGGAGAAGTTGCCAGATCTGAAAGAAATGAGATGGAATTCAAAGGAGAGAAAGAAAAGGGATAGAATAAAAAAACATTTTAGAGACATCTATGGACTACTCTTTTTGATTAGCAAAACTGGATGTTTTCTATGTAGCACGCCACACAGAGCATAGTACGAGTCATGAGGGCGGGACCTAGCCCAGTGGTAATGCGTCCGCCTGATGCGCGGTTGGTTTAGTCTCGATTCTCGTGGGTGAGCCTATTGGACTATTTCTCCTTCTAGCCAATACACTGTGACTGATATACCAAAAGCTGTGGCATGTACTACCCTGTCTGTGGGATGGTGCATCAAAAAGATCCCTTGGAAAAGGTAGCGGGTTTCCACTCAGAAACTATAATATTTCAAAATTACCAAATGGTTGATATCCAACAGTCGATGATTAATAAATCAATGCGCAATCTACTTAAAATTAGCTCCACTATTACATGTGGATCTAACAGCAGCCCGTTGGAGCTCATGTCCAGTTGACCTTTCATTCGACCAATCAAAACCTTACTTGCAAAATCATGCCAGTGATTTGAAAAGAATTTGAAAACATTCGGGATTATGCCGACGGTATACGAAATGATTCGGGTGAATTACGAATTACGAAGTATGTCGAAAACTAATTTAATATAAAATGTTATATAAAATTCGTTTCAAGACGAAACACTTCTAAGCTAACTTGCGATAAGAACAGACGTCTCGCCATGTACTCTCGAGTTAACACCCACCACCAACCGCCCCCAGCCCAGCCTGAGTCGAGGAAACCAGCTACGCCGGAACCGTCGACCACCGAGAGGGACAGACTCAACACCGCGGTGTGTGAGACGCCCCGTAAAGGCCCTCTGTCACGGGGATCCTATAATACCCGTAACTGAATGAAACACACGATTATCCAAATCTCTCTCCTAACTGTATATCTATTAGATCTCTCTGTAACGGGCAGTTATACCCGCGTGGCTCGTCTAGGTATGATCAGAGATAAGATCTTATATAAAGTATATATAATATAGCCCGTTAGTTCACTAGAAAACACAACAAAAATACAATACACTTTGGAATCTGTATTAATCTACGCTGACAAATGTACTGCCGCAGTAGTTAATTAACAACAACAAATAGTAACAACCCAGAACTGATCACTTAATTAGTTAATTTCTAGGTGTCTAGTTTACACAATATTCTAATCACTACACCGTGACACAACACCCACACGTGTGATAATTGAGAAACACTTCCAGGGGAACTTAATTAATAAAGGAATTACAACTCTATTCCTAACTGGTTAATTTTTAATTAACCCTTAACTACTCATTCAGTAACCTTGTAATACAGAATTAATACTGGTACCTATCACAATAAAGACAATAACCTACAGTTTAGCTAGGTCCTCTAGGAGGACTGGATAAGCCTTATATATATTAGAACAGTGAGCCTACAGTTTACTGCGTCAGATGACCGGCAGCACCGTCTAAATAATATTGGTATAATACAGTATTAAAATATTTAAAGTCACATCAATCACATCAAGGTTATACAACAGAGCAGAAAATATATAATTACCAAGTCCAAACGGACGCGCTCCGTGGAAGCCTTCCAATATGTTTCTCCCCGATATCTCTAAAACCCTAGCTATTTATTATAAAATCCCAGACTGGTCCGGAGACAGCACGCGGAACCGAATCTTATGGTGTGTATATTTCCACAGTGACCAAGCGGTATTTTTTTCTTACAAGCCTAGACTGGTCGTCGCCTAGTTCGCCAGCAATACCCCGAACGTACCGAACTAGCGGAGGTATTACGTAACTACTGGCTGGGTGTGTATTAGGCACAGCTCGACCACGGTCGCGCGGAGGTATTACGTAACAAAGTGCCCACCTGCGCTTAAGTGCATATTGAGACTGCACACGGCCCTCTAAAACAATTCCGTCAGACCCTCCATCGCCGACCACTATGTGGCCCAGACAGAACTGGCCGGTATCCCCGGTACTGCCAGTCAACAAGCCACCGGCCCGATCAGCCGCCGTTGTGAAGAGGAAGGCCGTCACTCAGCCGAGCGACCAACCTGACATGGCCCGGCCTCCTCCAACACTCGCACCGTCCCCCTCCGACTCGGAAGCCGTCTGGAAAGTTCAGATCGGGAAAATCAGGTCTGGCTTCTTGAAGTTCGTGCAGGGGGACACCTCGGATCCGGCATCACTGATGGGCGGACTAGTGAAACCAGAACTAAAACAACTGCCTGATGGAAGCGCTTACGAGCTACACACCATTAAATCTACAGCCGGCAAGACGGGGTTGGTACTAACTCAGCGCCGAGGAGTCTACCGACAAGCGGTCCTGGTTAGAGAGATGGATAGCCACACCATCCACAGAATCGTCAAGTGTCATAAAAGGCGAAGTGTAATTGGTCGATATTTAAATTGTTATTTATAGATGAAATGTCACCTGGACATGGGAGTCCACGCAATGCTGTTAGATCCACTGGTGAGACCAGTAGAGCTAATTTTAATCAGATTGATCAATGCGCTACTGTTTGTTGGAGCGTATATTTTGTATACTAGTATAGCCAATACTTTTTAAAAATTAAAATTGAATTTGCTCAATGAAAACTTATTCATAAGCCGCTAATTTCGCACTAATAATTTTAATACTGTCACATGATCGCGAATACCGTTTTCGTGACCCATAACTAGATGATATGGCCGGTTATAAGCTGTGATTTTTTGCTTCAGTCAAAGAGTTAATTATAAGTGACATTTTATTACTGCCAATCGTTTATTGTGTTATTAATAAGAATAATAAATACTAGTGGTTCATTTTGTTATGATTGTCACCTTGCTTAGTGAACAGCGGATATGAGCGTGTGCTTTATTAGGCCTACTACAATTTTGTTATGATACTGAATTGCATTTATACTATTTGGTTGACCAAATTCCGAAAATTTGTCCGCGCAAGTAGTCTGCTGTTTGACTTTGGTTATTTCATGGTAGACAGCTTTTCAACTATTATATTGAAATTTACCTGGGAGAGCATGTAGTTTGCAAACGTGTATTTTGTTGACATTGAAGACCTTTTTGTGTCAATTGCGGCCCATGTAAAAGTAGTGCTTTTTGTGTAATAGGACAATAGGGGTTGTCCTTTTCAGGGTATGTTACCCTCAAAGTAGTCCATGAGCTGAGACCCCAAATGTGACCAATTGGTACCATCCGAGGGCACCGAACTTAACTTTGTTAAATGTTAATTTTCAGCCCTGCTGTTACACCGTTGTCGAACAGATACAAATAGCCACATCAAAACGTAGTAACCTGTTATTTAAAAAATAGTAATTTTAAGCTATACTTTATATTCTTTTTCTTTAAAAATAAACACGTTTAGGTGTGTCTGGAGGAAGATTTCCGTTATTGGTTTACACGTCGCTGCTATCTACGTCACTACTTGACAGTGTAATCATTCTTTGTAGGAAGCTACTTGTTTATTTGCTACTGTTGTTTTTTTTGTGTTGTTTTTTTGTGTCGGTTTTAGCGGGGGTGTTTATCGTTGTTGTTTTGTTGTTGTTTTTGTGTTGGGGGGGTGGGGGGATTGGGTTTGTTGGGTTTTTTTGTGGGTTTTTTTTTTTTGGGGGGGGTGGGGGTGGGGTTGTTTTGTTTGTTTGGGGGTTTTTTTCGGGGTTTTTTTAAATGTTTAATTCAAAAAAGTAATTTAAAAAAATGGATGTTTAAAAAATAAGCAACCAACCCACTGTCATGAGCAGAATTCATTTCTTATAGCCACTAACATGATAACACACAGTCATGTGCAAACCTTTTTCCTAGTGATTTGGTAACACATAGTAATGCCAAAGTTATCATGCTAGCAACGGAGGTGTACTCGGGCAGTAATGAAATTACACTTCGAATTATCGGAAAGGAGTTACTGGACGACAGGAAGAAAAGTTGCATGATATAGTCTGTTCTTTGCGGTATATGCCGGGTATCTCAGCGCTAGAGCCCTCACCTGATATGAGATAGGTTCTAGGATCGATCACCCTCCGAGAACCCGTCGTGTTTTACTCTCTCAACCAATGACTCTTCACTGACATTCCATTCCAATATTTATTTACATGCTCATATACCACAGGGGTTTCAAGCATGTCCATCCCGGGCCCGTCCTCTGGATAGCCAGTGAGCCGGTCCAGGACAGAAATATAGGGGGAGAATTTTAAACTTTACAGCCAAAATAATATATTATGGGACTTTAATTAATTTTAATGCGCATTCCAAATATAATAAAACTTAACGGTCTATATTTAAATTACATTAACCTAGTGGGGGAGGAAGGGGAGGTTGGTAGGAAAGGTTGGGTTCCCATCACAGGAAATATTTAGTAGTTGAAGGAGGTGCAGCACTGGTATTGGTAACCTTAGTGTGGCCAAGGAGCGGGGGGGGGGGGGGGGGGGGGGCAATTCCCCAGACAGACATAGCTCTCCCTACGGCCGAAACCGCCTACGCCTAAGCGTTCTAACCCCTAACTTCCGGTGGTATACCCCCCACACCCAACCATCCCCCCGCCGGCCCAACCGCGGTGCCCTCCACCCATGGTGCTCCTCGAAAGATGTGTTGTCCTTGCTGCTGCCATTAGTAGAGTGGCAGACCACTAGGAGAGTGGTATAGCAGATTGCTATTTAGTGAAAAAAGGAAAAAGGATTCTAGGAAAGTTTGCGTCTGGCCAATCAGCGGAGCAGAAACGTATCCTGGTTGATCATTTAGAGTCGAGGCGCCTCTCCGAGTCCTACGAGAAACAAAAGGTTACATCACTTACCAGACGCTGTCACCCTTTAATTTATAAAAACCGAAGGGAGGGCACAAGGCAAGGGAACAGCCAGAGCTCTCCAGACGGCATGGGTGCAGCGCACCTCCCCATTAAATTAAACATTTTTTATTAAATAAAATGGATAAAAATATAGTTAAAATAATAATGAACAGATTAAAAAACCGAGACGCTTGTAAACATTTATACAAATAATTTAAAACCAAAAACACCAAATATAAATTTACATATAAATATATTGTCTAGCCGGTGAGCGGGGAGCAAATTACTGCCAGGGTAAATACCCCCCCCCCCCCCCCCCAACCCCTTCTACTCACCCGAAGCTGACACATACACCATTCACAACATGCACATTAAAAGAAAATTACACAAATATGGTGTATGCCCATCACAAAAGTTTTAAGAGCCTTTACAATTAAAGTCGCAGTTCAAACATATATCACCTGCAGGCGCGACAAATCCACAGTCGAATAGTAGTTTGGTTAGCATTGAAAGAAAATTAATACTAAATAATTCAAACAAAATAAATTAAAAAACCAACCGGGGGAAAAATAAAGGCCTACCATCCAATGATAATACTCACAGACAGCATCCAACCCGCATTAACAAGTGTCCCTCGATGCTCAAAAATTAAAATAGGACAACACAAATCCATATTAATAAATGCTAAATTGTTAAGCAATAATCAAATTTTGGAATTACCCATTTACTTATAAACAATGGAGGTAACAACCAGACATCTTTATTTAGTTTATAAAAATTATAACCAGGCCGGCAACAGGGTCAAGGCAAGACGGACAACCCAAGGGGACATACCCTAACGGACCGAAGTGAATTATACAGGGGGAGTCCCAGACGGAACTTACCGAATGCTACCTTTGGGAGTCCCTATCAGCCCATCAACCGGACGCCGCAGGAGAATAAAACAACTAAGCAAATAAATTACAGTGAATAATAATTAAAAGAAAAGAAGGTACTCATATATCTATTTTAGTCTCAAATACAAAGGCAATCAGGAGCCTGTCTATAGTCTTTTTATGTTCAGCAGGCAGATTTAAAAGATTATGACTGCTGAACATTAAATTATTTTTATTACAAAATTGTACCAGTTTCTGTCTTTTTTGTAAATGCCTGGTGCATTCCAGCAGAAAATGCTTAACATCCTCAAGCTGGTTACACACCAGGCAATTAGGTGTGGGAGATTTTTTAATTTTAAATTTATTTCCATTTAGGCCATAACATACTCCCATTCTTAATCTAGAAATAATTTTTGTGGCCTTAATATTAAATGAAACTGGGTCAGGTCCTGCTGCCTTTGGTTTGATATGTGCATGCCACGCCCTGGTATGGTGGTCCCATTCGGACTGCCATAGACCTCCAAGGCGTGGCTCTAATATTGAGTTTACCTCACTGTAATTATAAGCGATTCTAATGCCTATGTTGGCGTCACGTAGGCTATTCTTGGCGTTAATGTCCGCTAACTCGTTTCCTGGGATACCAACATGTGCCGGTACCCATTCAAGTCTTACCATGGTTCCACCGGTGATAATATTATTATAACATTTAAACATTTTATTTATTATTTCCGGTCTTACACCACCACAGCCCATACCTGTTTTCCCAGTGGTGGGGTCCTTTGACCCATCAGTGTACACATGCACACTGTCTGGGTAAAAATGTTCCACCACTGCTTGAAAAATAATTTTCTTAAACATTGGGTTTTCATATTTTAAGATTTCATTTCTGATGTGGAAATTGACCACTGGGGGTTCGAACCTCCACGGGACATCCAACCTATCGCTGGTGGCATTCATGGTTAGTCCAAACACTCCAAAATCAGTGGTAAATTTATTAAGATAAGAAATAATGGATATGTCCTTGTCCCTGACAGTATTGATTTTTTGAGGTGCTAATTTGTTTATAGGAGAATCAGGCACCAGGTTCCTGACTTTATTTATATACCTAAAACCCTGCCTGATTCTCCTCAAGGTTAATGGCAATACTCCTAGCTCCACCATAATACTATCATATGGAGTACAGATAGCTCCCCCAATAATTATCTTGAGGGCCCTACCATATACTCCATCAAGCTTTTTTAAGCGAGTTGGTGAAGCAACCTGTGACGGTACATGCTCTTAATTATCTTTTCGCCTGTGGCGATGTTAATTGTTTTAGAGGGTCGTGTGCACTTGGTTACGTAATACCTCCGCGCGACCGTACACATCCAGCTAGGTGCGGAGGCCAGGTGGCGAGTAAATATCATTTCTGCTCTGTGTATAACCTTGATGTGATTGATGTGACTTTTAATATTTTAATACTGTATTATACCAATATTCTTTAGACAGTGTCTTCGGTCATCTGACGAAGTAAATCGTAGTCTTACTGTTCTATATTTTATACGATTATTTGGTAATATAAAGCTTAGCCAGTCATCCTAGAAGACCTAGGTAAACTGTAGGTTATTGTCTTTATTGTGATAGGTACCAGTATTAATTCTGTGTTACAAGGTTACTGAATGACTAGTTAGGGTTAATTAAAAATTAACCAGTTAGGAATAGAGCTGTAATTCCTTTATTAATTAAGTTCCCCAAGAAGCGTTTCTCAATTATCACACGTTACTGAACGAGTATTAAGGGTTAATTAAAAATTAACCAGTTAGGAATAGAGCTGTAATTCCTTTATTAATTAAGTTCCCCTGGAAGCGGTTCTCAATTATCACACGTGTGGGTGTTGTGGCACGGTGAAGTGATTAGCATATTGTGTAATCTAAACACCTAGAGATTAACTAATTAAGTGATCAGTTCTGGGTTGTTATTATTGTTGTTATTAATTAACTACTACGGCTGTACATTTGTCAGCGTAGGTTAATACAGATTCCAAAGTGTATTGTGTTTTTGTTGTGTTTCTAGTGAACTAAACGTATTATATTACATATACTTTATATAAGATCGTATCTCTGATCATACCTAGAGACGAGCCAAAGCAGGTATATACCGCCTGTTACAGAGAGATCTAATAGATATACAGTTAGGAGAGATATTGGGAAAATCGTGTTTTATTCAGTTACGGGTATTATAGAATCCCCGTGACAACACCCAAAGGCCAGCGCGCCTAATTGCAGTCTGGACACAATGAAGGCCTCGAAGACCATGAGCAGAGTTTTCCTATCAGCGCCCCATGACGTACCAGACAATATCCTTAACAGATTTAAATAAAATATACAATTGCTGGTAACTTCAGTAATGTGTTCGCCAAAACTGAGAGCATGGTCGAAGATTACACCAAGGAATTTGACAGACTGCACCTGCTTAATTATTATATTTTTAAATTTTAATTCTAAATTACAAATTGATTTAAATGTTCTACATTTTTGAAAAACTATACTATTAGTTTTAGCTTTGGAAATGGTAACCCCCCAGGCTGCTGACCATCTATGTAGACCATCTTCACTGACATATCAAAAGTCGTGGTATGTGCGATCTTGTCTATTGAAAATTGTATACAAAAGACATCTTCTTCGGCTCGGTGGGTTCCCCGTCCCAACCAGTGTGTACCACGACATATACACAAAAAGGCCGTGATATGTACTGTTCTGTCTATGGTATATGCATATAAA
>NC_054701.1:35496221-35502495 GCF_016097555.1 Gigantopelta aegis | reverse complement strand
TTCCGCACCACGTTTTCTTAGTCAATAATGATTGTCTAGAACAGCAGAATTCTATCTAATAGTAAACTTTACTAGTCTTTTACTGATGTAAAACTAGTAACTATTTCTTAAATGCAGAAACATTACTATCACTGTTTGATACATATTTTGAGTAAATATAGATTATCTTCCCATAATACCTTTATAGAAATGGGCAGATACCACAATATTGACAGGAATAATATAATTTGTAGTCTGTGCAATATGAATGTAGTAGAAGACGAATATCACTTTGTTCTAGAGTGTCCTTTCTACAGTACCATAAGAGATAAATATATTAAATTTGTTTTTATTATAATAGACCATCAACATTTAAAATAACGCAACTGCTGTCCAGCGACAATTCAAAACAGCTAATTAAATTGTGTAAGTATTTGAACACTGCTACCACACATAGAACAGACAACAGTGATACACGACATATGTTATTATATTGTATATTATTGCTATGCATGCATTACCCATTTACTATTGACGTTTATCGATTGTAAATACCATTCCACGCAATGTGCACGTTATATTATTTTATCTAAAAATAAAAAAAATCTACTGAGATTCCAATTTGTTAGTGGTAATAATGAGATGATAACTATGTGGTATGTGTCCATGTGCGGACGTTAATTACTCGATAACTATGTTGTGTGTGTCTATTTGCGGACGTCAATTACTAGATAACTATGTGGTATGTATCTCTTTGCAGACGTTAATTACTCGATAAGTATGTAGTATGTGTCTATTTGCGGACGTTAATTACTTGATAACTATGTGGTATGTGTATATTTGCGGACGTTAATTACTCGATAAGTCTGTAGTATTTGTCTATTTGCGGACGTTAATTACTCGATAAATATCTAGTATTTGTCTATTTGCAGATGTTTATGATAGTTTTACTGTCGCAAATTTAGTTTTAACCGAAACGATAAAACTGATATTTCTAACGATAAAACCAGCATTAACGTCCGCAAAATGGTCAAATACAACATAGGGATCACCATCCAATTCTAATCGAATAAATATATTTTTTGTTAAAATTGTTTCTGTAAATAATAATATTTCGGAAAGAACACACCGTATAAAAAAAGCACTATCGTGTTTCAAGTCATCTGCCTTATAAAATAAGTTGGTGCCAGCAATTAAAATAGAAGTCTTCACTTTTCAAGATTCCTTTTAACTTATTTTCATGCTTATATCCAAATTAGGTTTAAGCACACTGTCCTGGACACACACATCAGCTATCTGGGTTGTTTTTCAAGAACAGTGAGTTAGTTGTTAGCGAGTGGCGAGAAAGAAGAGGGCGTAGTGGTCTTACACAAACCCACTGAGTCGTTAAATCCGATAGCTTAACCACGACACCACCGAGGCCGGTGTAACATGACTATCATTATTGTCGTTGCAGGAGTCGGTTCGCCGTTGTCTCCAGAACGGACGAAGATGTTACTGGCATTGAGGATCAACGTCCTCGCTAAGGGGAACAGCGGTATCTCCATGGAGACGCTGCAACAGTACATAGCAGCATTCAATGGTATGAATATTCACAGCGAGGGGTGAGATGCAGCTCAGTGGTATATGGATTCAGGATCAACCCACCTCCACCGACTCAGTTATATCCTCGTCCTAACCAGTGCCCCGTGACTGGTACACGAAAGACCGTCGTGTGTACTGTTCTCTGAAGTATTGTCATTGGTGCCAGAAAAGGGAACAGTAAGGGCCAGTGGCGACCTTGCTCCCGTGGCTCACTTGGCGCTAGGCATGATGGGAGAAGGCAAAATGTGGAGTCCAGAGACTGGTCTTGTTTGTTTCTGTATCATCTCAGATCGACTCACATCTGACGTTAAAGTTTGTTTTGCTTAACGACATCACTAGAGCACATTGATTAGTAAATCATCGGCTATTGGATGTCAAACATTTGGTAATTCTGACACGTAGCCATCAGAGGAAACCCGCTATAGTTTTCCTAATGCAGCAAGAGATATTTTATATGCACTTTCCCACAAACAGGAAAGAACATACCATGGCCTTTGACCAGTGGTGGTGCACTGGTTGAAACGAGACAAAACCCAATCAATTGAATGGATTCAGCGAGGTGGTTTGATCCTGCGACGCAAGCACCTCAAGCGAGCACTCAATCGACTGAGCTAAGTCCCGCCCCACACATTTGACGTATTCTCAGATTAACTCACGATATGTCGTGCACTATTTCAGATTCACTCGCATCTTAAACGTATTCTCAGATTAACTTTTGTTTAAGATATATATTTTAATAATGTTAATACTGTACCAACAGTTCTACAAACACGAGAAATCAAGTTTGGCATATTGATTTTAGACCTCTTTTACCCTGGTATCCCAATGTTATGAAAAAAATAAAAAATAATTATATCTATTAAATTATTAATATTAATATTTGTAATAGAGATAATAAATAATCTCTTTTAATATTAATATTTCATTTCATTTTATTTTTTTATGAATTACTGTTATTATTATATTAAAAATAATAATTTAGCTTCCTGCCTGTCCTGGGTGCCAGAAAAGGGAACAGTCGGGGCCAGTGGCGACCTTGCCCCCTTGGCCCATCTGGCGCTAGGCATGATGGGAGAAGGCAAGATGTGGAGTCCAGAGACTGGCTGGACAGACGCCAGCTCGGTGAGTTCACTTATTACATAGTTAGCACTGGAGTTTACAAAACATGTATTAATAACTGGACACATTTATAAGAAAGAATCTGATTGGATCTCTTCTGAAATCTGAGGTAGTGTATAACCTGTGTATTACCTACAGTAGATTGTCCGGCCTCGGTGGAACAGTGGTAAGCCATCGGACTACAGGCTGGTAGGTACAGGGTTCGCAGCCCGGTACCGGCTCCAACCCAGAGCGAATTCTTAAGGGCTCAATGGGTAGGTGTGAGGCCACTACACCCTCTTCTCTTTCACTAACCACTAACAACTAACCCACTGTCCTGGACAGACAACCCAGATAGCTGAGTTGTGTGTCCAGGACAGCGTGCTTGAACCTTAATTGGATATAAGCACGAAAATAAGTTGAAATGAATGAATGAATACAGCAGATTTAGCGTGCGCTACAACAGCTTGCTCTGAATGTGCACGTAAAGCCCTATGACCTTACAGCAGATTATCTTTTGACTGAACTGAACTGAACTGAACTTTATTTACACTCTGGCCGTTATTCAACGGCATATGAGGTAAATTGTAAAAATATAATTAAATAAATAAATGACAAGATGGCACATTCGTCATAATAATGTACATCAGATAAAACAAGTGCATATCTATGGATTCATACTTGCATTTGAAGACATACATTGCATATACAAATAAAATGAAATTGTAAAAACAGATTTCAGCCATGGGACTTAAGAATATGCATAATTTGTTTACAGAAAACGGACGGACCGTTCAAAATTGCGCCTAATTTCCTTCATTCAAACTGCGCACCCTTTCCCTTTGACATTAATCCTACGGGACATTCCAGATTCTGTAGCACTAAAAATCCAACCATCCGCCTGCTACCGACCCAGGTCGGGCTGCTGATGCTCCCTTGCACCTGCCAGTGCAGGCGGTTCCCCCTCCAACCCAACCCAACCCTTTCCTGTCCTGGACAGAGGAGCCGGTCGAGGCCGGCACCTGTTCCCAGGACAGGCGTGCGCTACAACAGCTTGCTCTGAATGTGCACGTTAAACACTCTGACCTGACCTGACCTGACCTGATCTTACCGCAGATTTTCAAGTCACATTATAATGAGTGTTTTGCATTCACTCATTTGTTTACGGCGTTGCCAAGAAAACTGAATTATCACTCCGTTGTGTGAAGGTTAAGCGATCGGATCTGAGGCTGGTGCGTACTAATTTTAGTGACTCAGTGGTTAGGGGCAAAGTAATTGCAGCGACGTCGATTCTCTCTCACTCACCACTAACAGCTAAACACTAACCCACCTTTCTGGAAAAACAGCTCACATAGATGTGTGTGCCAAGGAAAACGTGTATCAGCATCAGCATCAGCATCAGCGACATCATCACCACCACCCCATCATCATCATCATCATTAGCATCATCATCATCATCATCATCATCATCACCACCACCACCACCACAGCCATAACAACCACCATAATTGTATCGAGTATAGAAGTTGAACATCTTAACCTGCGAAAGTACTTGCGACTTTTGCCCACCACGTCAACAGATTTATCGCAATTAAATGAAATAAATGCGTGTATTTTCATTCAAGGCTTTACAAAACCTGTACTAAACTTTTAATTACAAACTGTTTTAGAAGATATCTGTTTTCACATTTAGTTTTCATCAAATTAACAATTCTATGTCTACTAACAAGACATAACGATTAACGTGGTCATACATTTCAAACATTACTGCGTTATAATGAAGTGTATACTTTATCAGTTGTATTGATTGCTAACTAGACTTTCTAATTTATAGGTTTTGAAATCGAAAAATCTCGACATTGTTAAACTGAAACCAAAAGAGGTAAGAATTGACCAAACTATTTTAAGTTATCATGTTAATTAAGGAAGGGGACATAACTCAATAATACATCTGCCATGTGAAGGTAGCACTATATAACAAACAAAAGTTCGAAGTGACATGGGCCATAATCTGTACCAGTCTTCTCTAAATGTGTCTTTATCAGTCATTTCATTTTGACTTGACGTAAAAATAAGCCAAAATATATTTGGAAATAAAACAAATGTTATATATTTTTTTTAATGTGTTTATCCTACTAGACTTGTACTTGATTATCATTGTGTTAATCGTGTCTACAAGATACATATCCGTTTTGTATGTAGGTAGTATAACAATTCGAGAACATATAATTTCAAACTTTGTGAAGACAGTCTTCACTATGGGTGAATATTGTTTTATTTATATTTTGATCAATGTTGTTGGTTTTTGTGGGATTTTTGTGTATGTGTGCTTTGTTTTACATAAAAATAAAACATTTTTCTTTTTTGCAGAACGGTTTTCCTTTTCTTTTCACATCAAGATAAATTGACATAAATAACATAATTACTAGTGAAGTTGTTATATCAGAAAACATAATTATACTTAAAATTGCATATTAGAGACCAAAGATAAAATATGTATAATATATATAGAATCTAATGTAATCCGGCCTTTTATGGAGGTTTTAAAATGCATTTTGACTTTTGGGGACAATTAGTTTTCTTAATTTAAATATATTTTATGTTTCTACTGTAGAGAAACATAGTTTTAATTATTTTAATCACATATTATGTAAGTATTGTGTGAACTCTGTTCTTTTAATTTATTCTATTTTCCACGCTGTAGGGACTTTGTCTGATCAATGGAACCCAGATGATAACTTCACTTGGGGCTGAAGGTGAGAAAATGTACAATATATATTGAATTAAAGAGGGATATATGACTTTTAAAGGAGGCTTCTGACTTTTTCTTTATATACAATATAGGGTGTATACTACCAAATCAAATCCCATAGACGACAATAGTAACATGTGGCTAAAACTCCTACCTGCAACGTATCAACCGACATAAACGCCACGGATATAAATACTACCACCCCTTACACTTAAAGTGAATCAGAAAAAAATGGGGGTCAAGCTGCTCGTTTCTGAGATAACGGGTAGCGTCTATGACTACCCTAGTTTCGCACAAAATTCGAGTACTTTTTTTACAGGTACCCCATACATGTTTCAAGCACAAGGCTACTTGACACATTGGTACTAGATGAAATAAAATTGCACATTTTTTTTACCCAGATGAAACTATTATTTTTTACAACCAACACACTCACATTTATAACCAATCACAGGACTTGTGGTGTTCACTTCTCTATGAAAAGTTCGGTGCACCTCGAACTTTGACCCAGCCGGAAGTTATTTGGTTTAGTACTACCTATATTATCTCAAGCCCCTTGCTAATTTAGAGGAGAGGTGCCAGCAACACAGACGGATTTTCTATTCGTGTGTGTATATATATTGATGACCACCTGCTTATAAAGACATTTCAGGTATGTCCACCAGATACAAGGATACATGTGCAGATTCAGTCGCGTCAGTTATAGCCGGATCACTGTCTGTTGGTGGGGTTTTTTTTATTTGTTAATGCTTTCTGAAATGTATCTGTCAATGTTGTACTCCCCCTACAAAAAACCCGACAACCCCAAAACAAAACAAAAACAAGAACAAAACTATTACTAGTAGTAGTAGTAGTAGTAGT